>NC_136419.1:72997500-73265000 GCF_052625555.1 Lactuca saligna | reverse complement strand
GACATATGGTCAAATCAATGAGAGTTTTCATTTATTAGGGATGATAGGTTGATTCTTCTTTTGCCATATAAGGCATGTTAATTAATATCATGCCATATGTCAACCTATTGATTCTCCATTTCAAATTTTAAATTTTAAATTCCCCACTGTAATTACATTTAATTAAATAATATTATAACAAAAAATAAAATAAAATTAATATAGAGTATAAGGTCACATATTTATTTAATCAATGATTATAATTTTATATAACTGAAAGAATCTCTTAATTAATAATTTTGAGTTTTTACTATGAAAATTTAATTAATTTTGTAACCGTGGTTCTCATGGGTTATAAACTAGATATATATATATATATATATATATATATATATATATATATATATATATATATATATTCATATTTTTGGCACTCTTTAAAGATAAATTCTTATTGATGTTAAAAAAATCAAAATTTTAGTACATATTCACAGTTTAAATGATAGTAAGTCAGATTTACATTTTAAATTTTCAAAACTATATTATATATAGTTAATATTCACAATATGAATAAATTTATGTGTTGATTTTACGAAACTAATTTAGGAATAATCAAATCGTTAAAATATTATAAAATTACATAGATAAATTCATTGAATATATTTTGAAAGCTATATTATATACAGTTAATATTCACAATATGAATAAATTTATGTGTTGATTTTACGAAACTCATTTAGGAATAATCAAATCGTTAAAATATTATAAAATTACATGGATAAATTCATTGAATATATTTTAAAAACTATATTATATATACAGTTCAGATTCACAATGTGAATAAATTCATTTGTTGATTTTACGAAACTAGTTAAGAGTAATCAAAATCGTTAAAATATTATAAAACTACATAAGATATATTTCGATTCATATGTAAATTTCATTTAATTTGTGAATAATCAAAGAGTTGAAATTGTAAGTCAGATTTACATTGTGAATGTTAAAATTGAAATATTTACAATTTAGATTTATACTGCGAATTTGAACTGATCGAATATAATTTTATTCGGTGTTGATGTTTATTAATAGAGGACAAAAAATTGAGAGTTTTTGGTATGATTAGTTTTTTTGGATAAAACTAAACTTAAAAATTTGAAAAAAAAACAACAACAAAATGAAGTGTGCTTTTTTTTTTTTCTAAAAAAAGTTTGATTTTTATATATCAACATAGATCTTTATGGAAAGAGAACGACGAAACGAGAACAACATCATATTATATTTTTTAATAAAAAAACATGGCTTAAAAAAATTAAACAAGAAAAAAAGATGTATTTTTGTTAAATAGGTGAGTTTTATGGTAAAATCCGGTGTATTTGCGTACAATATACAAATGTACATATATTTCAATGACGGTTAATCATTATGATTGTTAAAGCTCACAATTGGTTTTTTAGTTCATGTTAATAATGATTTTCTATTGAACCTCTCTCTTTCTTTCTCTCTCTCTCTCTCTCTCTCATATATATATATATATATATATATATATATATATATATATATATATATATATATATATATATAATAGTTTATAACCCTTGGGAACCATGGTTAAAAAATTAATTATACTTTCTAAGTAAAAAGTCAAAACTATTAATTAATAATTTTAAATAACTTATTAATTAAAAGATATTATTCTAGTTATATATAAAATTATAATCGTTGATTCAAATAAATTGTAACATCCGGGATTTCAGGTATATTAATTATTCTCTTTATTTTGAGTTTTGTGGAAGGACTCGGCGAGTTGGTGCGTAGACTCGCCGAGTTGAGACGCGGTTTTTCACCCGGATTGATGCCCAGACTCGGCGAGTCGCTTTGGTGGACTCGGCGAGTCTGCGCTGTTTAATGAAACCCTAATTTCTCGGGTTTGAGGCCTATTTAAAGGGCCTTATGGTCGTCATTTGCACTCATTATCCCCCTGAGTGAAACCCTAGAGCATTTGAGTGATTCAAGTGAGGGAAGGAGCCATTGTTGATCTTGGAGTTATTGTCTAGCAAGGAGAGGAGATCTAGCCAAGAGGAAGCAAGAGAGGGGTGGATTCTTGAAGAACTAACATCCAGGACATCACAACTGAGGTACCATTTCGAATTCTTCCTTGTTATTGTGATGTTCATATAGATTTAGGGTTTTTGAACCAATTTGTGGCTAGATCTAGTATCCTCATGGTCCCTTGGCAAGTTATGGCTCTGAATCTGGACCCATAGAGGTCCAGAGCACCTCCTTGCCCAAGCTTTATGTGCATCCATGGAGGTTTTGGGTTGGGATCAATGTATTTGAGGCTAAAACACCATTAATGAGCTATTTGATGCTTAATGAGCACCAAGACTTGGACTTTACGTGGTCAATAAGCTTAAGGGGACTGGATCTATGAGTTACTAGAGTGGATCTGACCTTAGAAGGTCGTTTGAGGTTGTGCGTGGAATGCACTCGCCGAGTCCAATCCCAGACTCGGCAAGTTGGTGCGGGTTGTTCAGTGATTACGAACCAGGGACTGAGTAACCGAGTCGGGTGAGTGACTCGGTGAGTCGGAAGAGATTCAGAGGGATCAGGTTCCCGTAGGGACTCGGCGAGTTCACACCAGACTCGGCGAGTCGGGTCAACCGTTGACCGTTGACCAGGGTTGACTAGTTTGACTTTATAGTGTTAGTCAGCCAGAGTCAAGGTGGTATTAAGTAGAGTTATGATTGTGTTGTAGGAGGACGATAGCTTGGGAGATCGAGCATTAGTAGTTACGAGATTTACGAGTTACCGAGATACGCGAGGTGAGTCTTCTCACTATACATTACCTTGAGTAGGTGTTTCGAGTTGACCAGAGGGTCTCATGTGCTATGTATGAGTTTATGTGTTGTCTTAGAGATTTCGTGCTATGTGTTATTTGTATGCTGCATGATTATATAGACCGGGCTGGAGGGCCCAACGATATTGACCGGGCCGGAGGGCCCAACGAGCTATGATTGGACCAGAGGGTCCAACGAGCTGCGAGACTGAAGGGTCCCGCTGAGACATTTTTACCGGAGGGTCGGGTTTAGCCTTGAGTGACGTATTTGTGATATGTGGTATTTTGGGGAACTCACTAAGCGTTTATGATTACAGTTGTTGTGTTTGATGTCTCAGGTACCAGTGAGGACCGTGGGAAGGCGAAGGCTTGACTTGTACACACCCACACCGACGGAGTTTATGTTAAAGAGATCTTGGGATTTGTTTGAAAACACTGTTGTTATGGTTTTGAGATTATGATATGATATACATTTTGTGATTTAAAAATGAAAAATTAAATTGGAAATTTTACGTCGTTACAAGTTGGTATCAGAGCCTTAGTTTGAGGGATTCGGATGCACCTTCGGGCGTATTTGAACTCAAACCGAGGATTTGAGAAATTTTCAAACAAAACTAAAATTTTCTAAAAAGAAAAAGAGGTTTTGGAACCAAGCAGAGTGGAAGGTGTGTACGGTCAGCCAGCGCCCGAACGGTGAATCCCCAAAATACCCTTACATTATATGTTATGAGTTATGAGATATTATGTTGTGCATGCTAGAGAGGCTAGGTATTCCTATTAGGACTAGAGTGGCCTGATTTGTGATGCTTTTGCCTAGGAGATTGCTGCTGCTATGAGATACTTTGAGAGTGAGTAGGTAGCAGTGTGGAGCTCGTGAGAGATCTACTGAGGGTAGCCAATGCATAGCGAGAGTAGAGTATCTATGACTTGGGATCCTAGGAGGAGGACTTGGGTTGTATATTGATTCGGTGTGGACAATAGTATTGGGCCCGTACTATTGAAGACACCGGATTGGTACGCAGTCCAAGTAAGAATCCTTGGGGTACCAGAAGTTGAGGGTGATTAATTTGTCGAGTGTGAGTATGCTCGAAAGTGTCCCTAATAGTTCTTATGTTGTATTTCAGAGATTGATCATGGTCAGGACACGCCATATCATCGAGGGCAGTGGGATGAGTGATGAAGAGATCCGTCAGATCATCCATGATGAGGTGGCTGCTGCCATCAGAGCCGAGATTCCGGAGATGTTTGGGTCTATTAAGACCACACTGATCGAGACGTTTGACGAGCGTTACGCTACTTTGACTGATGTTGTTGTTGCTGCAGCCACAACAGTTGTTGCTGCTGCGAGACCCCAAGGTGGTGATTTGTTGCTGTACCGAGAGTTCAGCAACACGAAACCACCGGAGTTCGATGGTACACAGGATCTGATTGCCGCCATGAGGTGGATCTCAGACATAGAGGGGTGTTTCTATACGTGCTCATGTCCAGAGCACTTGAGGATGCGGTTTGCCCTCAACCAGCTTCGCTTGGGGGCGAAGGACTGGTGGAAGTTTGTAACCGCGAGCTATTCGACAGCTGAGCTGACTGCAGTGACCTGGGAGAGGTTTATTGCAATGTTTCGTGATGAGTATGCTCCCCAAGTGGAGAGGGAATGCTTAGCCCAGGAGTTTGTGACCCTCAAGCAGGGGGCTGAGTCGGTGACAGTGATTACGAGGATGTTTCATGAGCGGGCATTATTTTTCCCGGAACAGGTGTCCACTGAACAGGCTCGCATGAGCCGATATATGAGTATACTGAGGAGGGACATTCGTGAGTTCGTGGTGAACTCGACTTACCAGACATTTGCCGAGCTCCAGGCAAATGCCCGGAAGAGGGAGATTGAGCTTGAGACGCAGGCGAGGGAGGAAGCCGAGTCTCAGAGGGGTGATCGGCGACCGGCACAGTCGTAGCCAGCTGCCAAGCGGGCAAAGCCCGCTGATTCGAGGACGAGTAGTTCGAGGGGCCGTACTTGTGGGAAGTGCGGCAAGAGCCATGATGGGTCATGCAAGTCTGGGGTATGCTACAAGTGTGGGAAGGAAGCGCATTTCGCGAGGGTTTATCCTAAGGGGTTCTCGGTTTGCTTCCATTGAAACCAAACCGGCCATCGGAAGGCCGAGTGCCCCCAGCTTCAGAGGATAGTGCAAGGATCCGTACCTGCAGTTCGAGCTACTAAGACCCGGCCGGTAAAGGCCGAAGCACCGAAGGCTAGGGGAGAGCCTTTCAGTTGACAGCGGAAGAGGTCCGCGCAGCACCTGACGTCGTGGCAGGTACATATTCTTTATTTATTTATGCTGAGTTTATATTGTGATGATTATATGTTATGCGTAGGTACTTTTCTTGTGAATTCTGTACCTGCATTAGTATTGTTTGACTCGGGTGCGAGTCGGTCGTTCGTATCTATGACTTTTAGTCGGCACATTAGTATTCCGAGGGAGGCGTTGAGTCGACCGCTACAGGTTTCCATAGCCGATGAGTGTGAGGTATGTGCTACCGAGGTGATACGTGGATACGTACCGGAGATCTTCGGAGTGGAGTTTCCGATTGACTTGATACCGATTTCCAGGAGGGATGTTTGTGTTATAGTGGGCATGGATTGGTTGAGCCGTTTCGGGGCTGTCATAAATTGCGAGCGTCAGTTGGTGATGATCAGAGATCCTAGTGGGGGAGTGCTGACGGTTTATGGCAAGGGGACTCGTGGTCGTTCGGTATTCTGTTCGGATACCAGAGCGAGGCGGAGCTTGCAGCAGGGCTGCAAGGGATTTGTGGCCTATGTGACGGATGTACGAGAGGCTGTTGAGAGGCCAAGTTCAGTGGATGTTGTGCCGATAGTGTGTGAGTTCCGGGACGTGTTCCCCGAGGAGTTGTCGGGCGTACCTCCTGAGAGAAAAGTGGAGTTTCGTATCGATTTGATTCCCGGGGCCGCGCCTATCGCTAAGGCACCATATCACCTAGCGCCGCCAGAGATGCAAGAGTTATCCTCACAGCTGCCGGAGCTGTTGGGGAAAGGGTTCATCCGTCCCAGTAGCTCTCCCTGGGGAGCGCCGATCCTTTTTGTCAAGAAAAAGGATGGTTCACACCGAATGTGCATTGATTACCGGGAGTTGAACAAGTTGACGGTCAAGAACCGTTATCCATTACCGAGGATCGATGATCTATTTGATCAGTTGCAGGGGGCATCTTGGTTCTCCAAGATAGACTTGAGGTCGGGATATCACCAGATGAGAGTTCGGGATGAGGATATCCAGAAAACGGCGTTTAGGACTCGTTACGGGCATTACGAGTTCGTGGTGATGCCATTCGGGCTCACCAATGCACCCGCGACATTCATGGACCTCATGAACAGGGTATGTAGGTCGATGTTGGATCGATCGGTAATTGTATTCAATGATGAAATCCTGGTGTATTCGAGGACCAGAGAGCAGCACGAGGAGCATTTGAGGGAGCTCCTCGGAGTTTTGAGATCAGAGAGGCTATTCGCCAAATTCTCCAAGTGCGATTTTTGGTTACGGGAGGTCCAGTTCTTAGGGCATCTCGTTAACCAGAATGGAATATTGGTTGACCCGGCCAAAATCGAGGTTGTGATGAGTTGGGAGGTGTCAAGGTCACCTACGGAGATCCGGAGCTTCTTAGGGTTGGCAGGCTACTATCAGAGATTTATCAGGGACTTCTCCAAAATTGTTGTGCCACTTACCAAGTTAACCCGGAAGGGTGTTACTTTCTCATGGGGTCCGGAGCAGCAGACCTCATTTGAGACCCTTCGCCAGAGATTGTGCGAAGCTCCCGTGCTTGCATTACCGGAAGGGATGGAGGATTTCGTGGTGTACTGTGATGCATCGATATCGGGGTTGGGAGCGATGTTGATGCAGAGAGGGCATGTGATCGCGTATGCGTCGAGGCAGTTAAAGCCTCATGAGACGAGATATCCCACCCATGATCTGGAGTTGGGGGCTGTGGTTTTCACCCTCAAGATCTGGCGTCACTATCTGTATGGGGTTCGATGTACGATATACACGGACCACAAGAGCTTGAAGTAGTTGATGGATCAGCCAAATCTGAATATGCGTCAGAGGAGATGGTTGGATGTGGTAAAGGATTATGATTGCGAGATCATGTACCACCCGGGAAAGGCTAATGTGGTAGCCGACGCCCTGATTCGTAGGGCAGAGGGTGCCCCGATGCGAGATATTTGTTTGAGGTTGACGGTGATGACCCCGATTTTGGACACCATCCGAGGGGCTCAGGCTGAGGCTACGAGATCAGAAAATCAGAAAAAGGGAGCGGGTGGTTGGTCAGGTATCGGAATTCGTTACAGATGGTCGGGGACTTATGACTCTTCAGGGTCGGATTTGGGTACCGTTTGTGGGCGGTGCGCGTACTATCTTGATGGAGTAAGCGCATCGATCGAAATTTCCGATTCATCCTGGGGCTACTAAGATGTATTTGGACCTAAGGAAAGAGTATTGGTGGCCATGTATGAAGAGGGATGTTGCATGGTTCGTCGAGAAGTGCCTGACTTTTCGTCAGGTTAAGGCCGAGCACCAGCATCCGCACGGCAAATTGCAGCCGCTGGAGATTCCCAAATGGAAGTGGGAACAGATTACCATGGACTTTATCACCAAATTGCCACGGACTACGAGGGGAGTTGATGTGATTTGGGTGATCGTGGATAGGCTGACGAAGAGCGCTCATTTTCTAGCCATCAGTGAGAGCTCTTCTGCGGAGAAGTTGGCGGAATTATATGTGAGAGAGATGGTATCGCGGCATGGGGTTCCGATTTCGATTGTTTCAGATCGGGATGTGCGTTTTACTTCCAGGTTTTGGAAGAAGTTTCATGAGGAGTTGGGTACGAGACTGCATTTCAGTACCACATACCACCCGCAGACGGACAGACAGAGCGAGCGGACGATTCAGACGCTTGAGGATATGCTCCGAGCATGTGTTTTGGATTTTGGAGGGAGCTGGGACACCTATCTACCTTTAGCAGAGTTTTCGTACAACAACAGCCATCATTCGAGCATTGGTATGCCACCCTTTGAGCTGTTGTATGGACGGAAGTGTCGCACCCCCATCTACTGGGGAGAGGTGGGGCAGCGGGTGATGGGTAGCACGAAGATTGTACTCCAGACGACCGAGCAGATTTAGCAGGTCAGGCAGAGGTTGTTGACCGCGCAGAGTCGCTAGAAGAGTTATGCGGACAGGCGTCGGTCCGAACTCGAGTTTCAGGTTGGTGACCTTGTGCTCCTAAAGGTCTCTCCTTGGAAAGGAGTGATACGATTCAGGAGGAAGGGGCAAGTTGGGACCTCGGTATATTGGACCCTTCAGGGTAATTGCTAGGGTAGGCAGGGGAGCCTACCAGTTGGATCTACCTACTGAGTTGGGGCAGATCCATGATACCTTTCATGTCTCGCAGTTGAGGAAATGTATTGCCGACGAGTCGGCAGTGGTGCCGTTAGAGGACATTCAGGTGGATGCGAGCCTGAACTACGCGGAGAGACCAGTTGCGATTATGGATCGGAAGATCAAGGTTCTGAGGAACAAGGAAGTGCCTCTGGTACAGGTTCAGTGGTAGCATCGGAAGGGATCCGAGTTGACCTAGGAACCGGAGCGGGAGATGTGGGAGCAACATCCAAAGTTATTTCAGGAATGAGACTTCGAGGGCGAAGTCGGATTCTAGTGGGGGAGAATTGTAACATCCGGGATTTCATGTATATTAATTATTCTCTTTATTTTGAGTTTTGTGGAAGGACTCGGCGAGTTGGTGCGTAGACTCGCCGAGTTGAGATGCGGTTTTTCACCCGGATTGATGCCCGGACTCGGCAAGTCGCTTTGGTGGACTCGGCGAGTCTGCGCTGTTTAATGAAACCCTAATTTCTCGGGTTTGAGGCCTATTTAAAGGGCCTTATGGTCGTCATTTGCACTCATTATCCCCCTGAGTGAAACCCTAGAGCATTTGAGTGATTCAAGTGAGGGAAGGAGCCATTGTTGATCTTAGAGTTATTGTCTAGCAAGGGAAGAGGAGATCTAGCCAAGAGGAAGCAAGAGAGGGGTGGATTCTTGAAGAACTAAGGTCCAGGACATCACAACTGAGGTACCATTTCGAATTCTTCCTTGTTATTGTGGTGTTCATATAGATTTAGGGTTTTTGAACCAATTTGTGGCTAGATCTAGTATCCTCATGGTCCCTTGGCGAGTTATGGATCTGAATCTGGACCCATAGAGGTCCAGAGCACCTCCTTGCCCAAGCTTTATGTGCATCCATGGAGGTTTTGGGTTGGGATCAATGTATTTGAGGCTAAAACACCATTAATGAGCTATTTGATGCTTAATGAGCACCAACAATTGGACTTTACGTGGTCAATAAGCTTAAGGGGATTGGATCTATGAGTTACTAGAGTAGATCTGACCTTAGAAGGTCGTTTGAGGTTGTGCATGGAATGCACTCGCCGATAGCTTGGGAGATCGAGCATTAGTAGAGTTATGCTTGTGTTGTAGGAGGACGATAGCTTGGGAGATCGAGCATTAGTAGTTACGAGATTTACGAGCTACCGAGATACGTGAGGTGAGTCTTCTCACTATACATTACCTTGAGTAGGTGTTTCGAGTTGACCAGAGGGTCTCATGTGCTATGTATGAGTTTATGTGTTGTCTTAGAGATTTCGTGCTATGTGTTATTTGTATGCTGCATGATTATATAGACCGGGCCGAAGGGCCTAATGATACTGACCGGGCCGGAGGGCCCAACGAGCTATGACTAGACCGGAGGGTCCGACGAGCTGCGGGACTGGAGGGTCCCGCTGAGACATTTTTACCGGAGGGTCGGGTTTAGCCTTGAGTGGCGTATTTGTGATATGTGGTATTTTGGGGAACTCACTAAGCGTTTATGATTACAGTTGTTGTGTTTGATGTCTCAGGTACCAGCGAGGACCGTGGGAAGGCGAAGGCTTGACTTGTACACACCCACACCGACGGAGTTTATGTTAAAGAGATCTTGGGATTTGTTTGAAAACACTGTTGTTATGGTTTTGAGATTATGATATGATATACATTTTGTGATTTAAAAATGAAAAATTAAATTGGAAATTTTACGTTGTTACATAAATACGTAAAATATATCATCTTATAATTTGTATAAATTTTATTTTATTATAATTGGTATAAATTTTATTTTATTTTTATTCTAATATTATTAATTTGATGTAATTAAAATGTGATTTAAATTTTGAAATTTGAAATTTGAAATAGAGAATTAATAGATTGACAAGTGTCATGATATTAATTACAATGTCTAACATGGTGACACATGGCAAAAGAACTACTCTTTTATTAGTATAGGGATATATATATATATATATATATATATATATATATATATATATATATATATATATATATATATGAGTAAATTACGCGAATCGTTCCTCTGGTATGTACCAAAATGCATGTTTAGTCCCTATTTTTAAAATTTAACTCGGACCATCCCTGATATGTTTAAAAGTTGCGAGTTTCGTCCCTGTTATGGTTAGCTGTTTGTTTTTCCGTTAAGTTACCCACATGTTAGGGGTGTTTCAGTCTTTTACCTAAAAAAGACAATAAATAAATAAAATATTAAACCCTAACTCTATCTACTCTAATCTTCCATCTTCCCTGGTTCTCCCATAAACGTGATCCCTCGTTCTCCTCCCCCTTTCCTCATGCCGACAATCCTCCCGTAGCCCTCCAAGAACCCTCCATTGAACCACATAATCATCAAATAAGAGAAACAAGAATATATGTGCGGTTGTGTGTTCCTTGATTTTTTGTTTCATCGTTTGAGTTACACTAAACTGAAGATGAAATTTGGGTTTTAGGGAAGATGCAATCCGAGTTTTTAAGAAAAAGAAAATGCGATTTCTAGGTTTTATGAAGAAAAAATTTGGGTCAAAGATGATTTCTAGGTATTTTGAAAGACTTATGGGTTTTTTTTGTCATTGAATTTACCTTCCACTCCGATTTTGTGGGTCTAAGCTTCAATTTCATTATGGAGTTTTTTATGACTGAATATGGGTCTTTTGAAGACAGTTTCAGTGTTTTCAAAGACACTTTCTGGGGTTTTTCAAGTCATTGAGTTTACTTTATCTCCAATTTCATGAGTTTAAGCTTCGATTTACTTAAAGTTTTCTTCTATCAGACCTGCAAGAAGTTTAAAGTGCTTACTTTTGTGTATTAAGTAATCAATTCTTCCAAGTTTAATTTAATTTGTGATTTTTTTTTTTTATTTTCTCGGTTGTAGATCGTGGTAGTAATGATTTGATTTCAGTCTTAAAGAAGCGAGGAGATGGGTGGTGGTTAGCGATAAAGGGACAGTGGAATGGGTGATTCTTTAAAAACAATGACATGAAGAAATGGAAATTAAAATCAATGGTATATCACCCTTGACCAAAATTTTGATTTGTACTATGTTCTATTTTTTTTCATTGATGTTTTTTACATGTAATCTTGTTATTTTTTTTTTCTTTTTGGTTAATTTTTTGAATCCAAGGAATTCATATTTGTAATTGATTGAATCCTTGAATGGTTATATAATTCCCGAGTTTGGTTTTATGGGTTTGAATGAGTTCTTTTCCTAAGTTTTGGATTTACTTGTGTGATTTCTAGATTTGATTCCAATTACATGTTTTTCCTTTGGATTTGATTATGTGAATTCTGAGTTGGGGTATGTCATTCAGAGGAACAAGATGAACAAGATTTGTTGCTTTGGTTGTAGAGATAGGGTGTAAGGTTTAAATTCATTTGTATTCTTTTAAATAATTATAATTGTAAAAGTAAGGGTAAATATGTCATTTTACCATGATCTAACAGTAGAAACATAACACCATTAACGGCAGTGACCAAACGCGCAACTTTTAAATATATAAGGGACGGTTCGAGTTAATTTTTGAAAATAAGAAAAAAAAAACGTACATTTTTGCACCTACACGAGTGACGATTCGTGTAATTTACTCTCTCTCTCTCTCTCTCTCTCTATATATATATATATATATATATATATATATATATATATATATATATATATATATTATCTCTTTGATCACGATTCCATATATTAATAATATTTTGTTCGCATATTTTATTGTTTGACAAATAAAAATGTATGACTTGACGGGTTCACCTTTCTTAAAATAATATTTTCTTCTTAATCGTTGAAAGAGCAAATGAATTAATAATGAAGAAGATGTGATATACAACAAAAAGTAAAATGGATGAAAAGGAGAACATACAACAAAAGGTTCTTATTTAATTCCATGTGCGATAAATCTAAACGATATATTACTAGAGTTGATTAACTAAACGAATGCGTTTATTCGAAATTGGCTTGATGACTAACGGTTACACAAAAATCAGAAATTGGGATTGGAAGTTATCATAGGAGTGGTTTATGGGTTATTTGGAGATTTCGTAGCGAATTGGTTTTCGTAGAAAAAATTCCTAAGCGTAAGGCTCTTTTTCAAAGTATAGTTGACTTTTCTTTTCTTTGGTTCCAAATATATACAAAAAGAGTTTCATTCTTTGTAGCAATTGACTTCAAAAACACTTTTTGATATAATCATTATATCTGATGTTGTTTCTAGCTCGTTGCCTAATTCAGCTATTGAAAAAAAAAAAAAAAAAAAAACGACTATTCGTATTTGTTTATTTTAGGGTAAATTACACGAATGGTCCCTATGGTTTGGGGTAATTTACGTACTTGGTCTTTAACTCATTTTTTAATTTGGAAGATCCTACTGTTTGTTTTTGTTATGCGTTGGGTCTCTGTCTTACCTAAAAAAAATATTTTTACCTTGAATTTTTAACTTATTTAAATAAACACGCACCACAACCCTACCCCTCTCATATTACCTTACCTATTCACCATTTTTCTCTATTTAAATAATAATCTTTTTAGGTAAGGCAAACCCAAGCGCGTAAGAAAACAAACAGTAAGGACCAAGCACGTAACAAAAACAAACAATAGAAACCTTTCGAATTAAAAAAAATAATAAGGATCAATCGCACAAATTACCCCAAACCATAGGGACCATTCGTGTAATTTACTCTTTATTTTAGTTTAACTAAAGTAACACACGGACACAAACATTAATAAACATATTTTAATTTTATGTTTGGTTGTTTAAAAGATTTCATGGTTTACGGTTTGCGTTTGCATTTTTTATTAAGATGTAAAACAAAAATAAACGAACAAATACAAAGGAGTGTAAATAATTATATACCTTATTTTTGATTATTTGTGGTTTATGATTTAAAATTTTGTCGTAATTTGTTACAACAATTTAGTAAATGTTCCAAAGTATTTTCTAATCTTCTGTAAATTTTTTATTTTCCTAGTCATATATATATATATATATATATATATATATATATATATATATATATATATATATATATATATATATATATATATATATATATATATATATATATATATATATATGAGAGAGACTTAATGATTGCTATTATTTAAACAAAATAAATGTTCCAAAGTATTTTTTGTAAATTTTTGAAGAGGTTCACGGGATCTCATGAATCATTGAGCTCTCTCTCTCTTACCATATATATATATATATATATATATATATATATATATATATATATATATATATATATATATATATATATATATATATATATATATATATATATATATATATATATATATATAAAAGTCTGGAGAAAAAAACAAAGTTATGTTTTAGCCCGCTATTCTGGCCATAGTGCTGTTTTAGGACGTTTTACTCATTGACCCGCCTAACTCACCAAATTCTTTTGTTTTAAAAATTTTAATTTACGTTTCGTTACTCATATCTCTTATGGTCCTGCTTGAAAATGGTATTAGAGCCATAGAATACTGTGATATTATTTTATTTTACTGTTTATGAGTATATTCAGTAGATTCAAAAATAGTAATAAACAACTGATTAAAAATCAATTAATAGAAGAATATGAAGTGCCAAAGAATTTAGATATTCTTAATAAATGGACAATTCTTGGTATCAATCCTAAATTTATATATGAATTAGGAACTTTTGAAGAATTAGGTTTTATTCAAACTGTTAAAACTACCGAAGAAAATTTAACTATAAATGAAGATGATATGACAGTTCAATTAATAACCCACAAGATATTGATAGATATAAATACATTTATAATTAATTACATATTGGTTTAGTACAAATTGTTTTTAAACCATTAACATTACAGGGGTTACCTGAAAGCTTTTTAGCAGTCCTTAGGGATGTTAGAAATAAAAATTGGAAACAATCTTTAATGGGTATAATAGAATCTAGTTTGTCCCATGGACCAATATATTTTAACGTTTACCGAAATTTACAACTTTCCTTGTTTGATAAAAATATTTTTCAAGCTTTAACATTAAATGCCAAAACTTATGGTTATAATTATTTATCAGGATCAGAAGTAATATGTATATGTTATCGTATATATTTTAAACCATTAAAAACGATGAATCCTAAATGTAAGAGAGTTAATAAACCTATAAATGAAACAATTTTAATAAAAAGTAATTTTGATATATCAAAAATTACGATCAGAAAATCTATAAAATGAGATGAAATAAAATTTCCTCAACACTGGGTTTTAGAAAATAATGTACCACCCATACCTTTAATAAATAATAATATAGAAAGTATTATACAAACTTCTAATAGTGTCGTTACTATTGAGTTTAACAAAGAAACAGAATATGAAAACGACCTACTAAAACGAACAAGATCTGCGAGAACTTCACATCATAGATATCACCACTAGATTATAAGGTAGAAGTCCATTCTACTCGTGCTTTTGTTGATATTAGAAAGATAAATAATTTAAATATACATGATGATATTTTGTATGAGGCGGAGGCATCTACTCCTTCTGAAACGAATTTTACAGTTTAATGGATTTAAAAAGAAAAAATTGATTTTAGCCTTGGTTCGCAGGCAAGAAAAATTATTTCAGAAGAATTTTATTCAACTAAATGGAATTTTTTTAAAGAATGGTTATTTAAAAATTATTCTAAAGAGGAGATATAAGAAATACAAAATAAACTTTATGAATATTTATCATCTATAAATTAGATTATACATTTTATTCCTTGGTTTACATAATATTCACAATATAGAAAGAGATTATATTCTATCGGGAGACAAGATAAGAACAAGTATATTTCCACCTCAAATCCCTTTTCTAATCACAAATAACAATGTTACTATAAAATTTTCGGCTTATCAAAAACTTTTTGAAGAAAAGACTCCTATAATAGATGTAAATCATATTAATCGTATGATTCAACAATTAAATTTCCATAATCTATATTCTATAATATTAGGAGGACAATTAATGGATTTACATAAAAAAATAGAAAAAATAAATAGTCAAAAAGATATAATAATACAGAAAAAAGACAAAGAAAAACAAATAACTGCTACTATTCAACCACCACCAAATATTACTGGTTATAAATTAAAAAATTATGATTATATGCTAGACATTATACAAGAACAAATGAAAAAATTACATATTAATACCATAAATAAAAACTCGGATGATGACTTAGATATAATGATGCCCAAATAAATAAAATTAATAATTACAACAGTAAATTTGCTAGAAAGTTTGTTTAAAGAATGTATTATTATCCAAGGTCAAGCCCTCAAGATGTCTTACATGAAGAACAAGAATATGAAATTAACAATAGTTATAGTGGTAAAAATGTCAATGAATTGAACCTAGATGGTTATACTGAAAGACAAATATATATTTCGATTCATAGAATGTTAATGTATAGTACAATCGCTAAAAATACAGGAAATAGTGATAGACAAGTAGCTAATATGCTAATTGCTGGATTTACTGGCCAATGAAAAGGTTGGTGGGACAACTATGTGGATGAAAAAACTCAACAAACTATTCTCAATACAGGTAAAATAGAAAATGGGATTACTACTCCTAATGTAGTTTATACCCTTACTTGTACTATAATAGAACATTTCACAGGAAGATGGTCAGACAATTCTGAAAACATTCGTACTCTATTAAATGGACTATTTTGTAAAGCTCTTACATCCTTTAGATGGTATAAGGATACTTTTTTAAGTAGAGTAATGGAGCTCAATGATTGTAATAGTGTTTATTGGAAATCCAAATTCATAGATAGTTTGCCAAATCTTTTTGCTGAAAGAGTCAAAAAACAATTAAGAATAGATAATGCAATTCCTTATGAAGATTATACATATGGAAAACTAATAGGACCCTATATACAGGAAGGCTTAGCCTTATGTAGTGAAATAAAACTTAATCATCAAATTAAGACTCAACATATTAATGAAAAAAGACAATTAGGAGAATTTTGTGATCAATTTGGAATAGAAACTAAGAGAGGTAAGAAAAAACAGAAAAAAGATTTTCAACAAAAGAAAAAATTTTACAAAAGAAAACATAATGATCCTAACAAAAAAGATAAACACATAACAAAGAAATTTATTAGAAAAGAAAACATCAAAAAAAAAAAATCCCCTACTTGTTTTTCGTGTGGAAAAACAGGACACTATGCTAATAAATGTAGAAATAAAAAAATAAAAAAAAATAAATAACATGGACTTAAGTGAAGATATAAAGCTTCAATTAATAAATTTGATTGACAATTCTTCTGAAAAAGAATAAATTTCAGATGATAATTCTAATATAAATATGATAGATTATGATTCTGATTATTCTTCAAAATCTGAAGAAAATGAATGTCATTGTGATAATTTAGAGCAATGCTCATGTAACATAGATCATCAGTTATACTTACTCCAGTCTCAATATAAAGAAAATTTAACCATAAATTTAATTAGCAATGATATAGCAAACTTATTAAAAGAAATTAATGATCCAGAAATAATACAAAAAATAATAGAGAATTTGAATACTAAGGAACATAGTATTAAAGAAGAAGGGATTTATTCCATGAAAAACGTACATGATATGTTAAAAGAAAGAAGAAATGAAAGTTCTACTAACACGCCTACAATACAAGATTTACAAGATGAAATTCAATCATTAAAATAGGATATATCTAAGATAAAAAATGATCAAATAATAAATAATCAAAGAATTAATAGATTAGAAAAACTACAACATAAATAAGACATTGGTACTAGTAATAATAATGATAATAGTTTCCTTCGGTCCATGGAACTAGTAATCTCAAGAAAAAGGCATGTCACAATTAGTTTATTTATTACTTACAATTATCAAAGAAATTTTGTTGCTTTAATTGATAGTGGTGCAGATCTAAACTGCATACGAGAAGGAATAATACCTACTAAATATTTTCAAAATTCAACACATACGTTAAGAGAAGTATCAAGTTCAAAATTGGATAATAGATATAAATTGACATATGCAAAAATTTGTACAGAAAATGTTTGTATACCTATTAATTTCACGGTAATTAAAATATGACCAATAATACAATGATTTAGGAAATCCTTTTCCGGAAATGATATTACCATTAACTATTGATAAAAATAAAATAATAGGATCTTATAAGAATCAACCTGTTATTCTAAATTTTGTCTCTGACCTTTATTCTATTTGGGTTAATGAGTTGGACTTAAAGAAAAACCAAATAAATTTTCTTAAAGAAGAAATTAGGATTGTTCAAATGGATGAACAAATATGACAACCTAAATTACAGGAAAAAATTAAACTTTTAACAAACCAATTTTCTTTAAAAATTTGTAATGATCATCCTAATGCTTTTTGGGAAAGAAAAAAACATATAGTCATGCTTCCCTATGAGGAAGATTTCAATGAAAGACAGATTCCTACCAATGCAAGACCTTGTCAAATGAATTTCGAATACTTAAATATATGTAAAAAGGAAATAGATTCTTTATTAGATAAAAATTTAATACAACCTTCTAAATCTCCATGGTCATGTACTGCGTTTTATGTCAATAAACATTCAGAACAAGAAAGAGGAATACCAAGACTAGTTATAAATTATAAGCCACTTAATAAGGCTTTAAAATGGATCAGATATCCTATTCCTAATAAAAAGGACTTATTAGATCGCTTACATGATTCTCTAATATTTTCAAAGTTTGATTTAAAATCAGGATATTGGCAAATTCAGATTGATAAAAATGATAGATATAAGACCGCCTTTAATGTTCCTTTTGGGCAATACGAATGGAATGTTATGCCATTTGGTTTAAAGAATGACCCTTCAAAATTTCAAAATATAATGAATGATATATTCAATCCTTATAGTAATTCTATTATATTATATATATATATATATAGATGATATCTTAGTATTTTCAAAAAATATTCAAGAACATTTTGATCATTTACATACTTTTGAAGCAATAATATTAAAAAACGGTTTAGTAATATCACAATCTAAGATGTCTTTATTCCAAACAAAGGTGAGATTTTTAGGTCATAATATTGAAAAAGGATAGATCATTCCTATACAAAGAAGTATAGATTTTGCTGCAAAATTCCCATATTAAATAAAAGATAAAACTCAGCTACAAAGATTTTTGGGTAGCCTAAATTTTATATCACCTTTTTATAAAGATTTATCAGTTGATAGTGTAATTTTATATGATAGATTTAAAAAGAATCCTTGTGTTGGACTAATAACCATACCCAAGCAGTCAAAAGAATAAAAAATAAAGTGAAAAATCTACCATGTTTATCTTTGACTAATCAAAATTGGGAAAAACATAGTTGAAATAGATGCATCTAAAATAGGGTTTGGAGGAATCTTAAAACAAATCTACCCTAATAATAGACAAGAATTCGTAGTTAGGTTTCATTCTGGAAAATGGACTCCTAGTCAAAAGAATTATGCTACTACTGCTAAAGAAATTTTAGCATTAGTAAAATGTATTCTTTAATTTCAAGATGATTTATATAATCAACATTTCATTATAAAAACAGATTGTCAAGCAGCTAAATTTATGTTTAATAAAAACTTTAAACATGATGTTTCCAAACAAATGTTTACTAGATGGCAAGCTACATTAGCAATGTTTGATTTTGAAATTCAATATAAAAAGGGAAGTGACAATAGTCTTCCAGATTTTTTAACTAGAGAATTTCTAAATGAGTCTCAACCATGTAAGATAATTATCTCATGATAATATCGAAATAAAAAAATTCAATTAAAGAGGCAGAAATTGAATTAGCCAACCTAACTAATGAACCATATTGTAGAAAAACAGTAATTAAACTAAGACTAATAGGATTAAGAATTCATCTTAAAAACCTTGAAAACAAAAATATATTACTCTTGAATTAATATTATGAGTGACTCAAAATTACAAGTAAAGAATAATCTTCATTGTAAACAAATAAAGGCCTTAGAATCCTTTATCAAACGAAATAAAAAGGATGATAGGCCAATAACAAGAATTGACATACAAAGGTATAACATTATGTTCAAATATCTTCATAAGAAAGTCTCTGAAACTACATGCTAACTTTCAGGATGAATCCCAATTGTGGAAGAGGCCATCCTTCATACATGGGTGGCTATAATAGAGGTCGAGGAAATCCTAAGGCTTCAAGCAGTTCTTATAGAGCTAGAACTTCATCGCAAGTAAGCAATCAGCCCCTTCCAGTTCCTGGAAGCCCATTATATGAATAATTTAAAGCATTTATGGAAACAAAAAGGAAAATACTCCTAGTTTCACTCAAATGATTACAGATGGTGAAACCATCAATGATAATTTTGAATATAAAGAGTCATCTCATAAATATAATATTATAATTTTAGAAAATAAAGATATCATGCTTTATTTTGAAAATAATGAAGATCCATGGTTTTTAATGACCGGATATTTAGATACAGCAACATACGTAGGGTATTCTGATAAACAAAGATTATATTATGAAAATATTTTAAAAATAACCGAATCGGTTGAATTTTCTTATTTTACATCCGGTGGTAATACCAGCATTTATAATTTCAGCAAAGCTATTATCAAAAAGATTATATCTGCTGTGGAATAGGGTCTGAGTACTCTCGAGGAGAAAGAATTTATAATTCCGCCTTCAAAAATACCAATGAAGTTTACATATTGGGATTATATTGAAAGTTTTCATAAAGCTATGAGAATCCTCAAAGAAAGCATATTTGGTTCTTTTAAGTATGTGAAAAGGTTTATAACCAAAATAAAGATATACCAAATTGGTTTACTAATTGGTGGGTCTCATATGGTCCAAGTATAGATATTCTCCCGGAAGAACCATTCAGAAAATTATATGGTGAATGGCTACCAGTCTCTCCAAGATACCTGAAACAATCCATTCATTTGAAATCAGAAGGACTAGAGGCAATATCTTTTATGCATTTTTTTTTGGAATTTTCTATTCCTTGGATCTGGAAATGGTCCCCATATGTGGATTATACTCCCTCTAAATCTCCTTCTCTACAAAGGTTATATTTTACAAATTTTTGGCCTAAAATGCTTCATAAGGATCCAAAGACAAAAGTTCTTAATGCCCAAGAAACAATTGATCATATCAAACAATAGATCAAAAAATACCAAGATCTAGAAAAATTTCTCAGATATAACCCCCTCAACCCCTCAAAAAGTTAACCTAACTAAAGAAGAAATGATCAAATCATTTAGGTTATACTGTTCCAAGATAAAGGAAAACCTTAAACGTCTTACAGAGAATGAAAATGTAAAAGATGAAGGTTCAAGTGAAGAAATTTTAGACAACATGTCAGTTGGAAACCAAAGCCTGTCACAATGCTTAGCAGGGGAATCCCAACCAAATGATGAAGACATCCCAGATGCAGAACTTCCCATTGATTCCATGATTGATATGATAGAGGAGCCAATTACCTAAAGAAAGAATCTTTTCAAAAACAAGAGGACATCATCACAATAACTCATGATGACAAATGTGTGAATCAAAATAAAAGAGGCTAATATTCTTCAAAAATTATTGAAGGCAAAGCACAATATTCGTCAGAAATTATTAAAGACGCAAGGAATCAAACAAAGAGTCATTTCTACTTTTTTAAAAGTTGTCTGCCAATGTTAAATGTAATAGTTTAGGTTTTGTCTGTTTTTATGCTCTCCTAGTATATTTAAGGAGACTCTTTCTTTTGTTTGAAGCAGGCTTTAAGCCATTCTATCTTTCTCTCTTGTAATCTTCCTATAAAAAATCTTTCTGCAATAAAAATTCCAAAATATATTTGGAGTATCGAAGTTCTATTAATATACAGCAATCTTGGATCCACATATCTGGTTAGTTTACTTCCTTAAACTTAATTTTATTTTTAAGTCTAATGCAAGGCTAAATTGTTAATATCACATAGTATTATCATGGAAGCAATATTATGATCAACAAATCATATTCAGATACGAGAAAAAAAAGTCTGGAGAAATAGGCAAAGTCGTGTTTTAGCCCGCTATTTTGGCCACAGTACTGTTTTAGGGCGTTTTACTCATTTACCTGCCTATCTCACCAAAGTATTTTGTTTTAAAATTTTAATTTATGTTTCGTTACTCATATCTCTTATGGTCCCACTTAAAAAAAAAGAGTCTGGAGAAAAAAACAAAGTCGTGTTTTAGCCCGCTATTTTGGCCACAGTGCTATTTTATGGCATTTTACTCATTGACCCGCCTAACTCACTAAACTCTTTTGTGTTAAAATTTTAATTTATGTTTCGATACTCATATCTCTTATAAATATATCCTAGAATTCTAGGTGGGATGGGGATTGTAATTCTTTCTACCTCTCATGGTATAATGACAGACCCAGAGGCTCGACTAGAAAGAATAGGCGTAGAAATTTTGTGTTATATATGGTATTCCTTCTAATATCCGAATTCAATACGAAACTTCTTATTTGTGAAAAAGAAAAGAGAAGGGTGGGTTGTCTAATAGGGTTCTTCCTCCACTAGGTGATACTTCAAGTGTGTAATCATCAATTTTATACACTTATACACCCATTGGGTGTTTTGTTTGACTTGATTCTGTCGAGTAAATACAATCAAACAAAAACAAATTTTGATGCAACGAAAAAGAAATAGAAAAGATAAAAAAAATCAATATCCCTAAAAGAAAATGGGTATAAAAATTTATTAGATACCATGGATCGCGGTATCTAATAAGTTCTACTTACTATTGGAGTTGAACCAATGATTCCCACCGTTCCATGTTGGGATATTTACTAGTTCAAATTTGATACAAATTTATATTTTTTTGGGAATTAGTTGGAATATGTTCATATCTATTAATAGGATTTTGATCACACGATCTGTTGCAGCAAAGGTTTGTCAAAATGCGATTGTAACTAATCGTGTGGTGATTTTGGTTTATTATTAGCCATTTTAGGGTTTTATTGGATAACACGGAGTTTCGAATTTTGTGATTTATTCTAAATCTTCAATATCCGTTCATGTGTTTTCAATTTCTATCATTTTTTTCACACCAACCCACCCACCCCCACCCCCCCCCCCCCCCACACACACACACACACATATATATATATATATATATATATATATATATGTGTGTGTGTGTGTGTGTGTGTGTGTGTTTGTGTGTGTGTGTGCACGCGCGCGTGTGCGCATGTGTTAAAACGATATCGGATACATCTAAAAATAAATAAATTATCACTACTTGTTTATTTTAAAAGAACAACATATGGAAAAATAATCGAATCTACAGCCACACACTCGAAAAGCCAATGTCTCTTTGTGTGAGACACATACTAGTAAAATGTATAAAATAATAAAACTTGAATTTTTTGGTAGTATTAATAACTAAAATAGTAGTAAAAAACTAAAATAAATTAGCTAACAAAAATCGAATTCAGTTTTGTTGCGACTTTGTTAGTCGTTCAATAACCCAAACTTGATTATTTAAAATGTGTTATATCTAAGTTGCTATTTAGAACAACTAACAATATCTAGTAAAATCTCTTGTACCTATATAATTACCAAAACAAGCTAGCTCTTAACCAAAAATAAAAAACAACAATATAATCAGCTTAATTCCCAGCAGTATTCAATACTTATCACAGGATCAGAAGCGTAAAAATATGTATTTTCAATTTATAAGAGAGCCAAATCACAACACGGAACCGGTTTGTTACTTGTTACTTGTTACCAGTTTATCAAAGAGAATTACGGATTTTGACAACTGATTTACGAAATTGATTTAATCTTAAATTAGGTGATAAGGCTAAAAAGAGCTAAAATCAAATGTTCATTAAGTTTAAAAAAAAATGAACTATTATATAGAATCACACAATGAAGACCATGTCTAATGATTGATTACAATACAAAGATGCATTCAATAGGTAAATCTTACTAAAAAAAGATGACCCACAACCTTCAGATTTTAGTAAGTGATGAAAAAGTGTAGAAATCATCTCCAAAAATCGTATATGGTCGTCTGAGAACATCTAGGGTTTAAGTTGATAAGACAAGAGCTATGTACATGCAAGTCGGCAACATCATATGCGGAAAATAAAAAAACATGAACGTGCTCTCTTGAGAAACACAATCGTGTATGTCCTTTGAGATTTCCAAATCGAACGCACTATAAAAAACAGGACTGTGATTTTTTTTCCATGATCGTGTTTTCGCCTGAAAGCCCCATAATGCATAAATTTGTGCATAAAAGTTTTACACGATCAAGTTTATGAGAAACGTGATCGGGCTTTTCATTTATTGTGCAAATTGGACGTAATTTTTCGATTAAGACAACTTCTAATCATTCATCAACATCAATTATCAAATTCGAGCTCCATTAAAATCGTATAATGCATCCAAGCCGCTCTCAAAATCTTCCAGAATATTGCTCCCTCGAAATATCTGAAAATGAAATCAAAACATGAGTAGTACGTGAATTCTAGCGATAAACATGAGCCGAATATTAATTGAAATAATAGATATGAAAAAACATAAATATAAATATGATGGAAACACTAATAAAAACTAATATAAAAATTACCATAAATGGCATAGAGACACAAACAAACATAAATAGACGGACATTAATAAACAAATATAAAAAAAAATATTTATCATCGAATTAACGAATTAACGAATAAACAAGACCATTGTTAATGTTTTTTTGTTAACTAAACAAACAAAAAATATCGTTGGTATTCATTTGTTTATTAAGTATAAAAACGTAGACGATCATTCTTCCATATGGTTATCGATCAAATTATCAAATATTTTGTTCGTCTATAGTTTACGGCAAAAAACAATTGTCGAAAAAGAATAATAGAAATATACATTTATATTATTGAGTAGGATGAAAATTCGCGAGCTTGAAAAAGTCATAATCACTCGTCACCAAGAGTTGCTTGATATGACACTTACATTCTTTTTCTATTAACTTTAATATATAATCACATTAAAATAAATGCCTAGTAAACCGTCATAGTTATATCATTACATTCGTCATATTTAGATGTAAATATTTCTATGTGCATACTTTTATAATCGATATTTGTCTTTGGCACCATTTAGAAATTTTGGGTAAACTATGAGTGTGGTAGTTCTCCATTATTAAATTTCTAATAAAATAAATTATACACTTGTGACTTGGTTTGTATTTTTTGCATTGGTGATCTTTATCTTATTATTATTATTTTTTTTAATATATTTTTTAGTTTTTTAGTTATTTATATATTTTAATAAAATAAGATAAAACCCCTCTCTCTCTCTCTCTCTCTCTCTCTCTCTCTCTCTCTCTCTCTCTCTCTCTCTCTCTCTCTCTCTCTCTCTCTCTCTCTCTCTCTCTCTCTCTCTCTCTCTCTCTCTCTCTCTTATGGAATAATTGCATGGTCACCAAGTAACTATTCATAATTTTGGTAATTATCTAAATAAGATTTTGACTTTCAAATCTTTATAGTTAAACCCTTTAAATCTTAATGTTTTTATTAATTAATTACCAAATTAGACCCTAATAAAACTCTCATATCAAATGTTGCTTAGATATGTCATTACATGTAATCCAAAATAACCTTACTATTAATAGTAATATTACTAATTTTTGTGACCGTGGAAGCTAATTCTAAATGTCTTCCACTTTCACTAGTCACTTAAGGGGGTGTTTTGGATAAATATGTTTTTAGCTTATTAGTTTATTTCTTATTAACTTACTACGGTGGAAATAATCAATTTTTTAAAAAGTGTTTGGATTAACTTATTTAGCTTATTCCTACCACAATAAAAAATAAGCAATAAACAGTAAGCAATAAGCATTTCCCCATTTGCTTATTAAAATCAGCTTATTTATCTTATCCCCCCCACAATAAGCTAATTTTTTTTAACCTTCCTATCCAAACACTCCAACTCAGCTTATTGTAGTGAGAATAAGCAATAAGCAATAAACAGCTACTTTTTTTCCCTATCCAAACACCCCCTAACACTATTTAGTTCACTATCTACTAATAATCAGTAGAGTTTGCCATCCAATGCAACTATTATACTTATACAAACTAGATATCAAATAATCCTTAGATAAATGATCAAATATACCTTTTCTCTTCATGATATTGTTATAAAGAGCCATCGTAATATGTCAATATTGAACATCAAAGATTATGTTTCCTGATGAAGACTAGTATCGACCACAATAGACTGTTAAGGAAGAAGGACTAAATAAACTTTAACTACATAGATTTTGCTTATTTTCATGTCATATTTGGACAATCCATGTATGACTGCTAGTTACGAACAACTTTGAAGAAAATCCACGATACAACATATTGTAGGACAAAAACTCATGCTTTTATGCTTGAAGAACATATGATATTATCATCTCTAATATTACTTGTTACATGATCCATGAATTAATCTCATAGTCTCACATCCATGAGTATTAGTCTCATATCCATGTTATGTTTATCCCAATGAAAAATCTACCAATACTCCTGTAACATCCCAAAATACTAAGTAAAATTTTCATTTTTAACTAAGTCAGAACCTTTCATAGATTATCTCAAAAGAGGATTTATGTAAAAGTATTCTCAAAACATCAGTGTAAATCATAAATAATCTGTTCGGAATAAATCTTCAAGGGATGCAGTGCAATCAAACCGAACTCTTCTTTTTTAAAACCGAAAGTACTTGAAAATGTTTAAACCACAAAACCATAAGCACAAATATTAGTGAGTTCCCCAACATACTGTATACCATACTCATATTTCAACCTAAGGCTGCACCGGATCTATTTCACCGTAGATTCTATTTCAACTCATATATCAGCATAATGATGTAACATGTCTATTTCACCCCTGATTCTATTTCAACTCATATGCCAGCACAAGGTTGTATCGGGTCTATTTCACACCGGGTCTATTTCATCCCACATACGTATAACAAACAACCGCACAAGCATATAACACAAACAACAAGAGTCAAAAAGACTACAAGCACATACAATCCATAGTGTCCTACAAATAGTGAATAAACTCATTTGAATCACGATGATGACTAAACCTCGTTCAATGCTGCACCGATCACAACCAACAGCTCTCACCACCAAAATATGGATGCAAAAAACTTGGTAACAATCCACACAAGGAAAACCCTAAGTCTACCTTCTAAAAATAGAGATTCGCCCAAAACATCACCCCATGAAAAAGTCAACGGCCAACGTTGACTTTAGTGAACAGCCGACGTTGACTTTAGTCAACTGCCATGTCGTGGCCACCTATGGCCACGTCGTGGCCTTCCAGCAACAGTCTATCGCGATATTCCTTCATGCCATGCTGTGGTAACCTGGTGCCACACCGTAGGCAATAAGTCTTCAACAATTAATGGATTAAGCTACCTTCCTCTCTGCTAAGGGCTCCAAAGTTCAGATCTGGTCCATATTATTGTCTAAATGGATAAACTTTCCAACTTTATCCATTAATACACCCAAAGAGAACAAGACCTCAAACCCTAGGTTCAAATAAAGCCAAAATCCATAATGTCATAATCATTAAGCCCTTTATCCGAAAGTTTCCTTAAACCAACTACTCCAGAAGGGTTTCTAATATCAAATATATCATAAAGGTGGAAGCTTTATAGAAATGTTTGTTCAATCCATGTCTAAGATCCATCTTAGGTCAAAATATATATCCTAAAGGCTAAGACATAAGCAAATGATTAGATCTTCCGTAAACGACTAGATCCATAACATATAGTACTCTTGGGACTTAGGAGAATCATAAAGTTGCAAAATTTATGAGTTACTTCCCTCCAAACTTGCTCAAACATGAGGAACATTGGATAATATTCAACATCTATCCACCAAATCATGTAAAGCAAAGAACTTGGACATTTACAAAGGTCCACAGATAATATAAGGTGATGATAATACTGATTCCTTTCAAGCTCCACCAAAAGATCACATTCTTCTTCTTATTTTCTTCTTCTTTAAGCGAAAAAGCTCCAAAAAACTTAATAACTAAGCGAAGGATCGAGGATAGGGTTTTCTGAGAACAGCTGCCACGCCGTGGCAACTCTTGGCGATGACGTTGCGGATCAATAAAATGCACATGCCATTTATTCAATGGCACGCTGTGGGTGTCCTTACTCTACGCCATGGCATAAATTTTTTTTACCAAAAACTCCAATTTTATCCCTAGAGAATAAAATGCTAAACCATACTAGAACACGAGTGTTACAACTCTCTCACACTTAAATTAGATTTTGTCCTTGAAATGCGTTCTCACTATATTCCTGGCTCCAGAGCAATTCGGTCGATTCTTCCAGAACCTCGATAAAAGTCGAATCTAACATACGCTGACCTTCCAATATAATAATCGAACCCAAGCTTACGAGGACCCAAATCCTGACGATGATCGAATCCTTGAACCACTAGCTTTATCCACTGAAGAGTAACCATCACTACTCTGCCTGAGAACCGAAAAACAAACCTTGCGTAACTCCCTAACAAATATACCATTCTGAAACACTACCAATATGGCTTGACTTCTCAATCGAATCTGAATGAAATCGTTATGACCCTAAATTATCCTTATTATCAAACATTTGTGTTTTCAATCTACCCAAGGTATTGAGCTTTTAGATGGTCTACCAATTTTCAGAAGCATCGAATTCCCGACTGGTCGCTGACTTGACAAGTCCTCAAACGATAGTACCACGAGATTCTATCCAAGAGTCTGTCTACCAAAACACTCTAAGATACTTGTATATAGGGCTTCCACAACTCTCCTGTTTCAAATCGGGATAACATAACCAACCATTACACGATGCATCATAACCTGACTTTTCTCTAAATGAATGCCTCCAGTTTTGATTTCATCCTCAGCAAGAAATATGCGACTTGACTAAGATATTCCTCACAACTAGCTTGTAAGGCTGAACTTCTAGTGAAAACCTCTCAAACCGAAACCACTGAAACTTACAAGCACAATCTAACTCTATCAATATACTTCACGAAGCCAGGTACTCATCAGTTTAAACTTCATAAACCATACCCTAAGACTGATGATCATCCATTCGCCCTACCTATCCCTAGTAGGGATGTCAAAAAGTTTCATGGGACCCTGTTCTTGTAGGGGCCTCGTCCTGTTTGGGGATTTTTTTTGAAAAAAATCGGGGATGGGGATCGGGTGGGGGCAATTTTAATCCCCATTTTATTTTCGGGGCCAGGAGCAAGGGTTGGCAATCCCGTCCCGAAACCCCCATGGGGACCCCATTAATAAATTACACATATAATTACATATATTAATTATATAAATATAATAAACAATAACATGATTTTGAGCTTCCAAAAGTCATCAAAAAACCTGTTTTTAAGTTGTTCGTATAATGTGTTTAAGATGTCATAACTTTTTTTATTTTTAACATGTAAATCCTGCTATAAATAATTATTTGTTACCTAAAAAATATTTTATTTTAGCCTAAATGACAACTTCTATTAACCCAAAAAAAAAGTAGCCCAAAAGCAATCGGGGGCGGGGGTGGGGGTAATAAATGGGATTCGGGGGCGGGGGTAGGGGTAGGAAGGCTGAACATTTCGGGGGTGGGGGTGGGGGATGCGCTCCCCGTCCCAGTTTTCCCCGTTGACATCCCTGATCCCTAGTTCGCTAACCAAGAACACCACCAATTCATGATGAAAGAATACTCAAAACATCCCAAACATGAATTTCCACAAATCCCAAATCCATAAGTTGTGCTAAAAAAGCCCTCATCTGTAGAAGTGTACATCCACCTGACAAAAACACTCGAAACATTTACAATAACTTCATGAATCGAGATTTCAGAACAAATACCCAACATTGGCAACCAACTCCTAATGGACATCCTGCGAGAAACGATGATAAATATGCAAACATTCAGCAAGAGACTTCTATGCACCAATAGTACTCCCGACATAACTTTTACTGACCATATGATCTGAACCATCTGGTCACTGAGTCTTTGGAATTCTAATAATTCTCTAATACCCAAGCATACCAGTAAGACTAAAGCTCTAAGACCTAAGAGTCTTTTTCAAATGGCTACTAGCTTTTACCCATAAGAATCATACAACCATTGGTTCACGATACCTCGTGACAGCTTCTAACCACTATGAAGATAGGTTCATGGTACCTCGTGACAGCTTCTGACCACTATTCTGGACATTCACAAACAACGCCACAGGGACCTAAAGATACCCAACCATCAAATCACCGACTTGTAGGAATCTAATTGACTTCACTCTTAATGTTATCCGAACAAGAAAATGGGCCATACCTGTTTATCATGCACAATTGCTTTCACAGTATAGGTGGCGACCAATTGAAAATTTTGGTGAAAACATGGTCGCACAAACCCAGAGAAGGAGATAGGAGGTTGCACTCTTGTTCCAACTTAAGGGCTACAAACCAATTAAGAACCATGCTAAAAACTCGAGCCAAGTGTTCTCATGCTATCTTATTTAACCTACATATATCCCCAAAGGAAAACACATAACCAACGAAAAATCTTCTGCACTCCATCTTCCTCACAACCCTTACCCATCGGGTGTAGTACCAGTAGATCTATCTGAAATGACAAACCTCAAACACTAATAGAAACATCCTCATGAATGGCCAAATATTTAGATCCCACACCTTGACTGAAACCGAAAAAATCCCACCTATACGTAAATAGCTCGATAAAACTTCCAAAACCATCATAAGAGTTGTCAAAATCTGGTCGGATTAATCCAAAATACCAAACCTTCCATCGCGACATACCAAAATTAGAGTCTTCATAGATCCAAAGCCACACCTTAAAAAACTAAACAATCCTGCTTCATCTGATCTTCGAATAACCAATGATATATACCAAACTCGAGCCCACTATGAACAATACTTCCATAACCAACAATTGAGGGTACCTAACCTAGAATTCAAAATGTATAATGTATAGATTTTGACAATAGGTTGACACATCCAATGAACTTCGATGGATAAAATCGAAACTTTCAAAGAAAATCAGCTATTGACGATGAATGAAATGACCAACGATCGAGAATGCATTGATGACTATTCCATGATCCAATTCGCTGCTGAACAATTACCATTAGGGACTACTCATACCAAACTCTGAAGTTGATTTACCGATTAACAAGTGATCGGCCTAGATCATAGACATCAATTTATACAACAAGATGACAAATCCCTCCACAACCGATTCTCAACTTGAGTGACCCAAATACCTCTCGATATATACATCAATATTCCCAAAAGAAATCACTGGCTATAACGAGCTCCCTAACCAACAACTTCATGTTGCGAATACAAGTCATGCATTCCTGAGCATAGACATCGAATGGCAACTTACCCTACACTCCCGACTTGGCCGAATCTTGAACCAAAGTCTCACATACCCGAACCGAGGATTCCTATGACCTATTATGATGAAACCAACTCCAAAACAGATCGATGGTTGCTTAAGCATAATACCCAGTTCTCCCCCACTTAGGGTTCGAAATGCCACCAACTGGCATTGCAAACCAACCAAAACTTAAGTCGGCTCAACTAGTTACATAACATTCCTGACACTTGGAATGTATAATATAGGGTAAGATGATCTTCCAGATAAAGACCAAACAAAATCAAAGAGATTCTGAATCTCAAATGGAGGCCTCGGAAACCTCCCAAAGATAACCGCCTCCAACATCAAGGCTCCCATGCATGTACACAAACAATAATTTGATAGTTCATTTATAACACCGACTCACTATTTAGAAACAAATAGAATACCACACTCTTAGCTTGCAAGTCCCCAACCATCAATTCATCACGAGGATCATTCATAAATACAAGGGGTAACACTATCATAGTCGGGATACATCAAAGACAACAAATGTCGTTGCTCTCAATTCCCCTTCCTTGAGCACCTAGAAAAATCAACTAGCACTAGATCTAAACAACTTCTAAAGAAACAAACCCTTGATCCCATCACAAGGCAACCATACCACAAGGATCTTCTTGTGCATTCCTGCACTGCGATACTTGTCTCTAGAAAACCGCAACCATCTAGCCCCATGCTAGGCCTATATCCTAACTCTGAAAATCTCAAGACTACCAATCAGTTAGCCTCCGACTGCAATCCTCGAGCGAATCATCACAATTGCTTCCTTCATGAGTCGTGCGACTCAATTGCCCCTATTCTGAGCAAGTCCCTCCAGACGTTGAAAGCAACTAACTCACATGGATTTGCACCATTAAAACCCAAACATACATGGCCACTAAGGCCTAAACAATCACTTGAACCATCCTGAGCCTGAGCGTCCACATCCGATAAACCGATAAATGCGGAAACACACTGCAATGAACCATGGTGCTAAATAATGCCATCATCCCTTTACCAGTTTCGTAAAATTCCCTAAATTTTCCTCGAGTTAAGTATGGATCATGTGCTTCCAGTAGTACTGGCCCAATACTACCTTCCACACGTATATATACTTTCCTTAAGAATCATCTCGGGTCCTCTAAGTAATTACTCCTGTCCACATCTGAACTATCCATTCCGAAACACCCGTTCTCAAACGAATACACATCATTAAACAACGTAAGCATCTAGCTAAAGATACTCCCTAGGCTTTCCTAGGATTCCCCTCACACCTCTCTCTGCCATCAGCTACAACATAAACTCCCTCTAGTACCTACTAACAACCTCATGAATACAGTTACATGCCACATGCACTAGATATTTTTCGACTGCAAGGTTCCACCCTACAACAGTTACACTCAGATAAGTGATGTGAAATAGAGTTAAACACACGCTTCTAAAATTATTTAATCTCTACAACATGTAACCCTAAATATCCACTTAATGGTTAGCTAACATTAATGGAGGTCTCTAAAATCAAAAATCAAGAAACATTCGAACATTGAGTTATCCAAACCAGAGCATAACCTAATCAAGATATTGTATCCAACAATTGGAAATTCATCACTACATGCTTTATTCGGATTGGAAAATTTACCAGAAAGTCAAAACCCAGGGATAGTTTTTACAAATCCTCCGAGCAGTTTGCAGCTCAAAAACACCAAAGGAATGCTAGATAAAACAAAAATTTCAAGGAAAGAAAGAAGTTTTGGCAGTCTAAGAATCCATATTTCGTTGATAGAGAAAAACCTAATCCAAACGCGAAAGTCTCTTCATCTGTAAAAGCTAAGAATTTTCAACAAAATCATGCTCCTCAGGTCTCGCATCAAAAAGTTTTTCAAAAACCATCCTTTCCAAATCATGCGAAACTTGTACATAAATAGAAATCTCACTTATTTCCTAACAAGCATGTTTCATATTCAGCCAAGGCTTCACAAGATGTTAAAGCAAAGGAAAGATAGTTTTGGAGCCTAAAGTTCCTCACAAAAGATTTGAAGCTAATCCTAAGATAGTTGAGAAAAGGTTGTCAAGTAGAAAATCCAAAATAAACAAAAGAAACCATCCACGTGGATGTGAACTGAAAAGAAATAGGTTTTTTTTTAAATCACAAAGAAAGATAAAACAACCTTAATAAAACGAACATATTTGGTTGATCTTGCTGTTTCTTTTCCTATGAGAAACTCACGAGGGCCCAAACAACTTTGGGTTCCTAAATCTGCTTAACTTTCATAGGTAATATGTGATGAGCAGTTTGACTCTGAATGGTACATCGAAAATGGCTACTCATGTCACATCATAGGGAGGAAAGAGGAATTGCAAGAGTTTAGAGCTCTAAATGATGGTGGAAGAGTGAAGTTTGGCAATAACTCAATCGAAGAAATAAAAGGCTTTGGGATGATCACGCATGGATAATTCTCTATTCGCAAAGTGGCATATGTGGAAGGATTACAACACAACTTGATCAACGTTTCACAGCTGGTGGTTTTCACATGATTATAAGTTTCGTTTGACAACGAGGGATCGGAGATCATCGAAAAGAAAATCAAGAACGTTCTCTTAAGGTCAAAACGTAAAGGTGAGATGTTTCCACTCCATCTAAAGCCAATTAAAGGGAAGCCTGCTATCTGTTTGTTTGCAAAAGCTTCTTCAGACGACAATTGGCTGTGGCATCGTAGACTTTCGCACCTAAACTTCAATGACATCAACAAGCTAGTTCTTGGTGATCATGTGCGTGGACTGCCACTCATGAAGTTTGATAAAGAACATCTTTGTGCAACCCGTGAAATGGGAAAGCAGAGCACAAAAAGTCATCCAATAATTGTGAATACGAAAGTCATAGAACCAATTGAACTTTTGAATATCGATCTTTGTGGTCCTTCTGCAATTGAAAGCGTTGGTGGTAATAAATACATTATCGTGATTGTAGATGATTTTTCCAGATTCACTTGGGTGTATTTTCTTAAGCAGAAATCCAAAGCCACTCCCAAGCTCAAAGACTTTATAAAGTAGATAGAGCCTCAACTATGAAAGCTGGTTCACAACATTCGCAATGACAATGGGTTGGAATTCAAAAACCAAGTTTTTGTAGAATTTCTGACTATGAATGGAGTAACACACAATTTTTCTGCTCCTTATACTCCACAACCGAATGAGGTCATTAAAAGGTGAAACCATTCTTTGTCCGAGGCTACGAGAACCATGCTCTCTTTTGCAAATCTGGCTCTCTATCTGGGCTGATGCAATTGGGACAACTTGTTTCACAAATAATCAATCAATTCTCACCAAGCGATTATGTATAACTCCCTACAAAATATTGAACAATCACAAACCTAACATTAAGTTTTTCCACGTATTTGGTTCTAGGTGTTTCATCTTGAAATCTAAGGAACAACGAAACAAATTCGATGTGAAGGCTGATGAAGGTATTTTATTGGGATATTTACTGACCTCCAAAGCATACAGGGTTCCTAAGCCAAGTGCATGTATGATTCCATCCTCTTCTCTCTATAAGGAGTTCATGATCTTATTTAATGAGCCTGAGAATGCAATCTCCTTAGTGTCCAAAGCAACAAACAACAAGGAAGACAATTTGAAGATAATCATTGACAATGGAGCAAAAGAAATGGAACATGTAAACACCACAACGAAAGATCCTGATGTTCCAGTTCAACCCAAATATACAAATGTTACATCGTACGGGGAGGGTTCTACTTTAACCTCCACATTTGATACACATGTTCAGTGGTAGAATGAAACCCTGATGTTAGCTTAGGGCTACCTTTCCAGGGGATGAATCCGAATTCAGAAGATAATATTCGTACATCATTCGAGGGGGACAATGGAAATGTGAGTGATGATTCGGATCTACAATTAGAGTTTGAAGAAGTGAATGGAGTATTGGATCCATCATATGATCCAAGTTACCCTCCATTGGCTAAATGGACCAAAGATCATCTAAAAACTCAAGTCATAGGAGATTCATCTCCAGGTGTTCTTACGAGAGCTCAACAAAAGGCAAAGCAAACTACACTATTCTCTAAAGTGGAATTTTGCATGTACAATTCATTTATCTCCAATATTGAACCTAAAAACATTCAAATTGCTCTTGATCATTCTTATTGGGTACAAACAATGTAGGAGGAGCTCAATGAATTTGAACGAAACAAAGTCTGAAGACTTATTCCCACTCCAAAGGATGCATCTGTAGTTGGTCTTAATTGGGTCTTGCGCAACAAGCTGGATAAGGAAGGCAATGTGATAAGAAATAAGGTGTGACTTATAGTAAAGGGATATTGCTAAGAGAAGGGCATTCACCACGAAGAGACCTTCACAACTGTTGCTAGGCTAAAATCTATTTGCATATTTATGGCTTATGCAACATATAAGAAATTTGAGGTATATCAAATGGATGTTAAGTGTGCCTTTTTAAATGGGATATAGAAGAGACAGTGTGTGTGGAGCAACCACTTGGGTTTATAAATGAAAAGTATCACAACCACTACTACATTCTGGACAAAGATGTCTATGGTCTGATGCAAGATCCGAGAGCCTAGTACAAAACTCTTACTCGCTTCTTAACACAGGCTAAATTTAAACAAGGATCGGTCGACCCAACCTTCTTTCGCAAGAAAGATGATTGTCAAAATTTATGCTGATGACATCATCTTCAAATCAACTAACCCCATCTTAACAACTGAGTTCCAAAAGTTGATGGAGACTACATTTGAGATGAGCTCCATGGGCCCGTTTAACTTTTTCCTTGGTTTAAACATAAGACATAGTTAAGAAGGTATCTTCATAAACCAGGAGGCCTATACAAAGACCTTGCTCACCATGTTTGGAATGGTGGGAGATTCAAATGTGAAGGTTCCAATGGTAGTCAGAACGAAACTAACACCGTCGCTGGACAAACCAGCTGCTGATATGACTCTTTATTGTCAGATGATAGGATCATTGATGTATCTAATAGCTAGTCATCCATATATTATGTTTTCCATTTGTTATTGTGGTATGTTCCAAGAAAATCCTCGTGAACACCACTTGATTGCTGTTAAGATTATTTACAAGTATCTAAAACAGTCCTCCTCACTAGGCATATGGTATCCATCAAGCTCGGGTTTCTTTGTGCAAGCATTTTCGGATGTTGATCTTGGAGGTTGCGGCCTAGATAGAAAAATTACAACAGGAGGTTGTCAATTTTTCGAAGAAAAACTTGTGAGTTGGCAATCTGGAAAGCAAACTTATGTATCCTATCCATTGCTGAAGCAGAGTATATAGCCGCTGCTTCTTGCACTTCAAGAGTCATTTGGATTTAGAGCCAACTTCGCGACTAAGGCATAAATATGAAGTGAATCCCTTTGTATCACGACTCTGACAGCGTCACTCAAATTTGTCACAACCCTGTGCAATACTCAAATATAAAACAGATAACATTGAGGTATCATTTCATCAAAGATCATGTGGAAGATGGAAATGTCGAGATACACTTTGTAAAATTCGCTGATTAGTTAGCCGACATCTTCACCAAAGCCTTACATGAACAATCATTCAATCGCATTTTTCAAGGCTTAGGAATGATAGAGGCTGAATCTGTTTTGAAACCACCTTCGTATTGATAAGCTTTTCGATTGGCCAGCGAATTGATGCGAACGCTCGCAGTAAATTGCAACCAACTGTTCACACTACGAATTGGTGTGAATGCTCGCAGTGACTCGTAGTACATTGTTCATTTGTGGTTTGGAAATATTTGTATCCTTTGTACTTTTTCTTTATTTCTTCTTATTTATTTGTTTTTATTACTTTTTCAGAAAAACAAAATCCAAAAATATTTTATTTGTTTCGGTTTTTATTAAATTTTCATTATATCAAACTACAAAAGTATTTTCTATTTTATTTCTCTTAGTCAAATAATCAAAAACACCAAATATGTTAGATAATTGAGCATGATTGAAGATTCATATCAGGATAATCTCAATTACGAATGATGGGTTAGATATAAAATTCTTAATCTATGCACTAGTTAAGTGTTCGTAGAAGCATGCTGTTGCATGTTGTCCGAAGCCTCAATGATTCTATGTTGAAGCCTTAATGATTCGATAACACCAGTCTGTTCTTCCCAATTAGGTTGTTCATTCACATAAGTGTCGAGCTACCTTACTTTTCTCATTATGAGTTAAGAGTAAACTGCTTGATCACTTTCGCATATCAGAGGTACTCTATTTCTCTTGAACAACCTCACACCTTTCTCCATCACTTTTGTATTCACTAATGTAACCCTCGAGACTCTCATAAATTACCATTGAGGTTTATGGTTACACAACTTCTGTGTTTATGATCTTAAATTCATTATCACCACGAATTGAGTGAAACCCAAAATCCAACACAATCATACGAATTGACGGTGAACAATATACATGTTCTAGATATATCACCTTGGAAATGATGAATCTCCACTTTCATGGTCAGTACCTAGAAATCTATTTTTCTTTTTGTGAGATCTTAACGAGACGTTCTTGACCTAAGACATTTCTACCTAACAGATCTAGTTTTTATTTTTCTTGAGATTTCTATGTAAATCCTAGTTACTTAAAATTATTCCAAAGCATACTTGTTCAAATGACTACACTGGTCAAACAAGTACTTCATCTGAAAATTCGTACTTATATCGAGTTTTGGAGTTTGGTCGGAGGCTAAGCCACCCTACAAGCTTTATAAAAGACGCATTTCACTATTTCTTAATAAACAACTGATCGCAGTTCAACGGGAAACCATACAAACACTTCTTAGTCTCTCTTGACTTCGAAGGAAGAGATCTTTGCCCATGATCCACTGCTTTATGTATTTATATGACATCACCAAAATCGTACAAAACTTTGATTTTTTTTTTATCTTTGGCACACTCTCGCACGAAGATCCTTGTGATTTTCCAAAGTCTGGTACATGGTACTTATGGTTGTTTTCAATATTCATAGATATTTCGATGAAATAAATGTGAAAGGGCATACCAGGATCAATTGTGAAAGAGAACTAAATTAGTTGCGAAACGGTGTAGCCGGCACGACAATTTCTCATGGATAGGAATTAAAATGGGCGCGTGAAATTTGAAACGATGCCTATTTTTCCGCCGCCTGATACATACGCCTGATGTAACAGTTGTCAATCATGCTTTTTAGGCATCTTTTTAGTAACCGATGCAACCAATCGATGGATTTCTCTCACATACTACTCCGTATAAAAGGATTTCAATGCTTCATTCCTTAATTACTACTTTTAAGAAGCAAACAAATACTCTGGCGATTATACTCTACTGTTCATTGTCTTCTTCATCAAGCTTCAATGGCAGCTTCATCTGCGACACCCTTAATCGCAGAAAACATGGCCTAATCCTCACTCCTCACCCTGAAAGAAAATCAATACATGATTATTGATCTTGATTCGAAGAAATATGAAGGGTTTCTCCAACCAATCGTCGAGTGCCTCAGGTATTCTCCGCTTGTCATTGTGCTTACTAAATCCGAGATTGTTCCTCTGGTGCATCTTTCAAAGGCCTACTCCACTGCTAATTATAAAAAATGGGAAGAATTAGTCACATTTGAAATCCACAACCGCAAAACCCACATTACAAAATCAAGATTCTGTCAACTCCTAAGACTTCCTCTAGGTAGTGACTTAATTGATCCTGAAAGCATCTCAAACTCAATAATTTTAGAGATGTTCTTCCAGATGGGCTACAAGGAATCGATCAGTGCCGTTTCTAAGTTCAAAAATCCTAACTTGTCGCCGATGTGGAATGGCTTATTCACACTGCTCTTCAAAGGCTTCTCTAAATGGGTTACTGGCTCAGACTGCGTGAGCAATCTCTTCATGATGATGATGTAAGACATCTACTTCGACATCAACTAGTACTACGGGTTAGTCCTCCGGGCATAGTTTGTACAAAGCACTCTCTCAACCACTCAACACAGTGAAATATCTTGTGCCTGCTTTTGGTCTATCGTTGTTCAAAGGGCGATCAACAAGTTTGGCATCCCCTGTTTGGAAGGTTCGTCTTTTTCTTCTATTCACATCTTCTACACAACAAACATCATTCTCGCTGACAACTCAAAATCCGCCTTTATCGGATCTATTCATGAACCAATGCTTCGTGATATTCTAGCTTCATGTGAAGTTCTACAAGCTTATCGCGGTTTTCCCCTCTCAGGCTTTCGCCCTTGACTGAGGAAATGTGAAAGGTTCTTGCAGAGGTGGATAAACCTAAGAAGAGTGGGAAACAATAGTTTGCGGCTGAACCGTAGAACCAGCTAAAGCTCCTAAGAGGAAAATAGTTAAGAAGATGACTCGTCAACCATGAACTCCAACACCAAGAGATCATGAGGATTCATAATCTCAAATGGTCTCGGATGTTCCCATTCAAATGGAGGATCACAAGCAAGAAAATGTTTCGTCTCCAGCGAAGTTCTTAGAGCCGGCAACTACAAATCCTAGGGTATCTGTGACATCCCCAAAATCACGGCCAGAAAAGACCGATTTTGATTATGCTTTATAAAAATCAGAGTACTTCATTTTATAAAAAGGTTGTGGAATTTGTTCCCAGAAAAACCTGGTAAATACGTTATTAAAACATTTTCGAAGAAACGTATTTATTTCATTTTAAAATGTTTGGGATGTCATCGTTAATACCGAAACATAAGCATAAACAGAACTTACAATGATTTACACTAGTGATCTACATCTCTTTTAAATCTCTCAGTGTAATGTCACTTCACTTCGTCACCTGTGATATACATAAACTGAGTAGGTCAGGTAGGGAAACCTGGTGAGTACATTGGGTTTTCAACCCACAATAATATAATTACTATGTTCAATCAAACAATCAACCCAATTACCCATCCCCATTATCTTCTTTACTCTTTAAGGATTTAACCTAAGAGTCATCTATCCTGCATTCGTTTATTCTGAAGTCCCTTACCTCCAGGGTTATAGGACTGACACTAAATCCATAGCTGCCAATGTTCGTTCATAAAGCACTAATTCCATAGCTGCTATGGTCTATTCAACAGGTACTAAATCCATAGCTACCAGTCTTTATCTAATAGGTACTAAGTCCATAGCTACCAATGTTCAACAGGTACTAAGTCCATAGCTACCAATTCCCAACAGGTACTAAATCAATAGCTACCAACGTTTAACAGGTACTAAGTCCATAGCTACCGATGTTTGTCCCATAGACACTAAGTCTATAACTGCCAATGTATCATCTTCTATCTCTCATCATTCATCTACCCATCTCATACCCAACATATTCGTATATATAAAATATGTATACAGCTTAAATTCTTTAAAACATGTATAAAACGTTCATCCAGCATTGACAGCAAGTATTCAGATAATATGCACACATAGCACGTAGTTTATATAAAATACTTCATATCTATGTGTAAGATGAAAGGGACTATGCACTCACCTGAGAAGGTGGTGACTCGGTACTCGGACAGCGCTTCGTTTACTTTAAAATAATTTCCTTTGACGAAACCTAATATTATCACCACTAGATTTTAGTCTAATATTACCGTCACTAATTATTAGTCTTATTATTATTATTATATAAGCGTTTAAACAATACTTTCCAACTACTATGTACAGACAGGGGCCAGACATAAAACACCGGAGGGCAGGACCATTTTGGCGTATAGCACTTCTGAAATCCAACAACCCTATGCGGCCCTTTAAACCAGATTCCCCGTACCGCGAGTAGTTAAAAGATATTATAACAAGACTTATATAAGTCATAATAATAGCTCAAATATTTATTATAAATTTATAATAACAATACTAATTTTAAATATAAACTATATTTAAAATAGGGTAAGCATAACTTACTTTCAAGGGGATTTTAGCTAGGAGTTGGGCTCTGCAGGGGCAGAACTTCGTCGCTGAATCTTTCTAAGAAAGATTCGTGCAGCGCTTCAGCGCTCACCTTACTATACTAAAACTACAGAAAGAGAAATCGAATCACGAGGGACCGAAATGCTCGGGGGATAAGGAGAGAAAGACTCTTGAATCAAGAGAATGGTGCAAGAAATATGAGAGCCCAAGGCTCTTATTTATACTAATTGAATTTTCAAAAACTACCCTCCATAATTACTTAATGACCTTTTAGTTATATAAACAACTAAACACCCCTCTATAATACTATTTTAAATGGATTTAATGATATTTGTACTAAACTAATGTCGAAAGAACTCAACATTAGTCTTATAATGACCGCATCGTCGATACCTTTCTAATGATATATACATATGTATATATATGTGTACGTATACATGATTTATACTTTATTTTAATACGTAAATATGCTATTATAATTTGTAACTCGTTCATACGAACTCCCTTTTTGACGTTCTTTATATCCACGAGTAGGTGGAGACGTACTCTACAACTTTCGTTTAGACTCCGTCGGCTAATTTTGACTTTATTTTTAAAGTTATATTTTTAACAGACCGGGATAGGATTGGTCCGTTAAAATCTCATAACTTCTTTATCCGATGTCCATTTTCGTCTGTCTTTTTATTGTTACGCTACTAATAACGAGATCTTTGATTCTTGTTTAGGTTGTGTCGGCTAAAAATCAATCGATCTAAAATTCGAATTTCGGGCTGTACACCGCTAATCTGAAACTTCGAAAAATCATAACTTCTGCATACGAAGTCAGATTTGGGCGTTCTTTTTATCGATGTTCTTAGTTTAACATATTCTACGACTTTCGTTTAGAGCGCTAAGGCTAAATCTCTCTCTATCATAAATTTACTCTTTACGCTTCCCGGCGCCGTGCCGATTCCGACGCGAAACTTCAACGGGTCATAACTTCTTCGTTATAACTCGGATTTCGGCGTTCTTTATATGTACGGAAACCTTGTGACATATTCTAAAACTTGGTTAAGATTATTTATTATAAATAATCTTTTTGTCGAAAAGTCGTTTTTTTGACCCCTATTGCCTTTAAATTGACTAGCCCGGATCTGCGGGCGTTACAATTATCTCCCCCTTAGGATGATTACGTCCCGGAATCATCAACGAAAAAGGGCTTGTATAATGACTCCATACGTCATCTCTTCATCCTAGGTAATAATTATAACTTCTATATTCCTTCAAGTCTATCTCTTAGACTCATTGACTGTAAGCAGTACTCGATCGTGCACCTGCTCTCTACCTCAGGCTAGACTTTAAATTATGACCTATCATCATGTGATGCACATTTAGACTTAGGTCTCTTAGAGTTAAATTCTAAAATAGACTATGCCTTCCTTCATGTTCTAATGTGATATAATCACACTTTAACATGTAGCGTTTCTGGCTACCAACTTCTTTAACAACGAACGCGATACTTCTATTGATCGCTTTGATTTCAATTGTTTGGTTTAAGTCGGACGCTACATTAAACTTGGTTCCCTGAACCACGCAACATACTCATCGTAGTCGGACTCAATTTGGTATGACCACTAGGATCGGAAATCAATAATCTTTTTAGTCATTATCGAAACGATGGTAATGACATACTTGAAAAAATGAAATCAATTACTAGCTTCTTGGTAACCTTGTGACTTTCCCCGATCCAAGTGTGAGTCCTGTGCTTCCGGTAGTATAGGCCTCTACTACCATTCACACCTACTCATACTCGTCCCAAGTATTGTCTCGCAGTTTCCCAAGTCACCATGCAACAATTCATACAATCATTCAACGCATCAGATAACAAAACGAAGGTTTTATATCATTTCTTGAAACGATTACATAGGTGTTCAAGTTCACCTTAGACTATGCCTCTACTAGGCTACATCATACGAAACTATGACTACTGCATAATCCGATCCTCGGGTAAGAAGTCCTCATTCTTGATTCCTCGCTTGGTTCTCTGCTTCGTCGAGGATCATGTGAAATGCCCTTGGCCTTGGTGGCGTTTCTGGTCTTGCTGCTTTATTTTTCCTTGGGTAGTCTCTGGACATGTGCCCCTTGCCTCCACATCCATAGCATACTTTGTCATTATGCGTGCAGTCTTTGGAATAGTGACCAGTCCTCCCACACTTGTAACAAGTCACTTCTTCATTGCACTTTCCACCATGCTTCTTCTTGCATCTATCACACCATCTTGCTGCACCTCCATTTGCTCCTCCAAGCTTTGAGAATTTGCTTTCCTTGTTCGGCCTCGAAGATCCTTCAAACTTCCGCTTCTCTCCTACCTTATCTTTTTCTAGACCCTTTTCTCTTATCTGGGCCTCTACGTTCTTAGCTTCCCTAATAGCTGCTTTCAAGGTAGTTGTCATTTTGACCATTGGGCCAAAGTCAGTGGGCAGCCCGTTAGGAAACCTATCAATATTGGAGAGTTCAGTAGGCACCAAGTAGGGGAATAGCTTCATCCTCTCGGTGAATGCGGTGGCATACTCATTAACACTCATCTTTCCTTTCTTCAGGTTCTGAAACTCGTTGTTTAGGTCTATCAGATCTATCTCCGAGCAGTATTGAATTTTCAACTGTTCCAAAAACTCTTCCCACGACATCCTTAAGGCTTCTCCTCGTGGCATCGTATCTGCCAATAGCTTCCACCAGCTCAAGACTCCAGTTTTCAGCTGTCTTACTGCGAAGACAGTCTTCTGTTTCTCGTTACAGCTGCAGCTCTCAAACACCATTTCCATCTCAGAGATCCAATCCATAATCTCAACCGGCTTCGGGCTTCCTAAGAGACTTGGTGGTTTCGCACCCAATAAATTCTTGTACATCCGCCCATCCTTGTTGTTTCTCCCTTCTGGGCCATCCCTTTGCTCACCTTGAGTCCCTACTTGACTCACTTGGCGGCTGTAGTTCCCTTCCTCAGATTGCTCGGGAACTGGCTCCGTCGGTTCAACATGTACGGTAGGTTCGTCCCTGTTCAACATTTGTCTCATTTCTTCCCTTTGTTCAGCTAACATAGCCCGAATCATGGCTTGAACTCCAGCCATGGTGACTGGCTCAGGCGCAACTTCTTCAGCAACAGGTATTTGCTGAACCACTGGGGGTTGGTTTCGGTTCCCATTCGCATTTACGTTTCCGCTACGGGTTCTTGCCATCTTGATCTCTACATCGAATAAGGTGAATCTAGATCTTAATTTAGGATTGACTTCTTAAATCATCCTTATCACCCCGAAACGTTTATATGCTAGTTCTAATATCGTAGTTAAACGCTTAGAATCCTAAACACATAAGGTTTCCAGATCCGGTCGGCAACAGACCATAGATCCGAACAAATCATATCATGCGCAAAGCATTTAGCACATAAAAGCAATTTAGGCATTATTCCTAAAATAAGCTAGTGCTCACACCTCACAATCATCGCTTAGCATTCTAAGTTTAAGTCTAGAAATAAATCCATATTCCTAGTTCTCTTAAACTAATGCTCTGATACCAACTGTGACATCTCCAAAATCACGGCCAGAAAAGACCGATTTTGTTTATGCTTTATAAAAATCAGAGTACTTCATTTTATAAAAAGGTTGCGGAATTTGTTCCCAGAAAAACATGGTAAATACGTTATTAAAACATTTTCGAAGAAACGTATTTATTTCATTTTAAAATGTTTGGGATGTCATCGTTAATACCGAAACATAAGCATAAACAGAACTTACAATGATTTACACTAGTGATCTACATCTCTTTTAAATCTCTCAGTGTAATGTCACTTCACTTCGTCACCTGTGATATACATAAACTGAGTGGGTCAGGTTGGGCAACCTGGTGAGTACATAGGGTTTTCAACCCACAATAATATAATTACTATGTTCAATCAAACAATCAACCCAATTACCCATCCCCATTATCTTCTTTACTCTTTAAGGATTTAACCTAAGAGTCATCTATCCTGCATTTGTTTATTCCGAAGTCCCTTACCTCCAGGGTTATAGGACTGACACTAAATCCATAGCTGCCAATGTTCGTTCATAAAGCACTAATTCCATAGCTGCTATGGTCTATTCATCATGTACTAAATCCATAGCTACCAGTCTTTATCTAATAGGTACTAAGTCCATTGATACCAATGTTCAACAGGTACTAAGTCCATAGCTACCAATTCCCAACAGGTACTAAATCCATAGCTACCAACGTTTAACAGCTACTAAGTCCATAGCTACCGGTGTTTGTCCCATAGACACTAAGTCTATAACTGCCAATGTATCATCTTCTATCTCTCATCATTCATCTACCCATCTCATACCCAACATATTCGTATATATAAAATACGTATACAACTTAAATTCTTTAAAACATGTATAAAACGTTCATCCAGCATAGACAGCAAGTATTCAGATAATATGCACACATAGCACGTAGTTTATATAAAATACTTCATATCTATGTGTAAGATGAAAGGGACTATGCACTCACCTGAGAAGGTGGTGACTCGGTACTCGGACAACGCTTCGTTTACTTTAAAATAATTTCCTTTGATGAAACCTAATATTATCACCACTAGATTTTAGTCTAATATTACCGTCACTAATTATTAGTCTTATTATTATTATTATTATATAAGCGTTTAAACAATACTTTCCAACTACTATGTACAGACAGGGGCCAGACATAAAACACCGGAGGGCAGGACCATTTTGGCGTATAGCACTTCTGAAATCCAACAACCCTATGCGGCCCTTTAAACCAGATTCCCCGTACCGCGAGTAGTTAAAAGATATTATAACGAGACTTATATAAGTCATAATAATAGCTAAAATATTTATTATAAATTTATAATAACAATACTAATTTTAAATATAAACTATATTTAAAATAGGGTAAGCATAACTTACTTTCAAGGGGATTTTAGCTAGGAGTCGGGCTCTGCAGGGGCAGAACTTCGTCGCTGAATCTTTCTAAGAAAGATTCGTGCAACGCTTCAGCGCTCACCTTACTATACTAAAACTACAGAAAGAGAAATCGAATCACGAGGGACCGAAATGCTCGGGGGATAAGGAGAGAAATACTCTTGAATCAAGAGAATGGTGCAAGAAATATGAGAGCCCAAGGCTCTTATTTATACTAATTGAATTTTCAAAAACTACCCTCCATAATTACTTAATGACCTTTTAGTTATATAAACAACTAAACACCCCTCTATAATACTATTTTAAATGGATTTAATGATATTTGTACTAAACTAATGTCGAAAGAACTCAACATTAGTCTTATAATGACCGCATCGTCGATACCTTTCTAATGATATATACATATGTATATATATGTGTACGTATACATGATTTATACTTTATTTTAATACGTAAATATGCTATTATAATTTGTAACTCGTTCATACGAACTCCCTTTTTGATGTTCTTTATATCCACGAGTAGGTGGAGACGTACTCTACAACTTTCGTTTAGACTCCGTCGGCTAATTTTGACTTTATTTTTAAAGTTATATTTTTAACAGGCCGGGATAGGATTGGTCCGTTAAAATCTCATAACTTCTTTATCCGATGTCCATTTTCGTCTGTCTTTTTATCGTTACGCTACTAATAACGAGATCTTTGATTCTTGTTTAGGTTGTGTCGGCTAAAAATCAATCGATCTAAAATTCGAATTTCGGGCTGTACACCGCTAATCTGAAACTTCGAAAAATCATAACTTCTGCATACGAAGTCAGATTTGGGCGTTCTTTTTATCGATGTTCTTAGTTTAACATATTCTACGACTTTCGTTTAGAGCGCTAAGGCTAAATCTCTCTCTATCATAAATTTACTATTTACGCTTCCCGGCGCCGTGCCGGTTCCGATGCGAAACTTCAACGGGTCATAACTTATTCGTTATAACTCGGATTTCGGCGTTCTTTATATGTACGGAAACCTTGTGACATATTCTAAAACTTGGTTAAGATTATTTATTCTAAATAATCGTTTTGTCGAAAAGTCGTTTTTTTGACCCCTATTGCCTTTAAATTGACTAGCCCGGATCTGCGGGCGTTACAGTATCTTCTACAATCCCAACTTCAGTTCCCATTAATGAAGAACTTTTCCAATATTTTTCTATCCCTTCCCCAATTTCCACTATTTCAAGTCCCATTACAATTGCTCCATGCCCAACGGTTTCCTCGGATGTTTCTTAATCCTAACCTCCACTTTTCACCAATTCCACTGCCACCACTACTGCCTCCGTTGTTGATCCTCCAGTAATTATCAATGCATTTGATATGTGGGAATGTGCTTCAGGATTCACAATTGGTCACACCACTCCACCTATCTCTGCTTTCCGCCAGGATGATCCAAACACAATATTTGGTGGTGATGATGACGACTTTGTAGGACTCACCATAAGAGGGCCCCTGCCACAAGAGTCCATTTAACATTCGGACTAAAAGTGATGACGAATCCCCCCGCCACAAGAGGGAAACTCAAGGAGATAAATGAAAAACTTGATTCTTTGCTTCAATCATCCAAGGATCATCTAGTGAAGATTATTCACAAGAAACAACCAAATCGTTCCTTGAGAATCTTATGAAAGAACATTCCGCCAACCTTGAAAAGACGAACAAGGCAGTAGATACTTCTACTTCAGTGTGCAACGATAGGACTAAAAAAGTCGATAAAATAATTACAGATGCTAGCTCTTTTATGGATAAATTTTAGAGCTCCTTTGAGTTCAACATCGCGAAGGCTAATGAGGTTATTTCTAGCCTAGACTTAACTCTTAAAATGGAGAAGGCTAAACTTAAAGAGGTTCACACTAGTTTTCAAAGTGACAATGATGAGTTCAACTCCTCCATTTCCTCAAAGATCACAAAACTCCAGGATGAATTAGCCATCGAGAGCAAGATAATGGATGCTCTTGCTGTAAAGACTGAAAAGGTAAAGGTCTTGATAGTAAGAGTAGAGAATGCTGAGAAGTGAGTCAATGATTTGCTATTGGAAAAGATGCTATGAAAAGTTGTATAGAAGATGTGAATGTACTGCTTTCATATATCATTGATACTCATAACTCAAAGATCACAATAACAGTTAAGAAGCATCTCTCAGAAAACCTAAGGCCTGTGTTTGCCATGCTTCATCGACTGGAGGGTGTCCTGGAATCTGGCTCAATTTTGAAACACATGGGAGAAGGTGTGAATCAATCCAAGAAGGAAAACCCCAAACCTTCGGTCAAGCTCACTGCTAAGCCAAAAAGAAAAACTGAACCAAAAGGAAAAGAATTTTTTTCCAGTGAAGAACCAATTATCGATAACAGTGAAGATGAAGAGCTTGATGAAAATGAGGTGAAATGAAGAAAGGAACGTGAAGCTCAGATGGATTAACATCAAAGAATCATTCGTGAGGCTGAGGAAAAAGAAAACACCGAATGCGAAGCTCAAGCCATGCTGGAAAGCCGAAAGCACTTGTTTCCATTATGGACCTTGAAGCGAATCCTGAGTGAAGTTGTTGATATGGCAAGCCTATATTGGTTGGTACCAGTTGTGTCATTCGATCTTTATAATACACTAGATTCGCAGCTGGACCTTCTGATCACTCCGAAAGCCTTCAAGTTTCACAACTTTGTTGAAGTTGCAAATGTCCCAGCAACTGACAATGGTGCTGATCAGTTACTTTTCTCATTTTACCTCAAGCTTATGAAGCCACAATACGAGACGTGGAGTGCAAGAAAAATTATGGTTGTGAATGTCACTAGTCCAACTGAAATCGACATCTTCCCAAATTTGATGTTTAATATTGCGAGAGGTTCGTCCAGTCAGGTCTACAAATTCACCATCGCTGATCTACCATGCCTTAACCCGTATGATTGGATTGTGCTTTAAAATTTTTTACTAAGGGATAGATAGAAGTATGAGCCCGTTATTGCTCACCTCAAGCAGATGATAATTTCATACATTTATGAGGTTGGACAGATGGATGTTGAAATTGCTGTTGTGCTGCGAAGGAAGCCAAGTGTACTCCCCAAAGATAATCTTGATGGTTTTAACAAGATGAAACTTGGGAAGATACAAAAGAACGAATGGGGAGTAGCTTTTAAATTGAAGGAGCGAACGGATGTAGACTTTCACAAAGTCTTTTTCTTTCTCGACGATAAACATTTATTCACCACTTCGTGTCTGGAATATATCTTGGACTTCGTTAACAAGTACAAAGGGAACAGCAAGAGCAACAAGAAGTGCTTTTTGGATATGATTCAGTGGTATATCCAAGTTCACAAGGTTCTGCTGAGCATCATTCCAAAATTTATTAAAGTGCAGAAGTGAACCCAACTGTCACACCCCGAAAACCGAAGGTGGAAACATTTCCGGGGTTGACTCCATGTTGAGTATCAAATCCAATGCACATAGTAAGTAAAGTAGAACAACGATACATAGTAAAGTTATACAGTTGTGATACATAGTATATAATAACAAAAAGAACTGATCTTCTATGCACTCTAACCTGGAACAAAAATGATATTCAGATACCTATTCTAATGCTGACCTGAGAACACAAGCGATTTGAAAATCAACATAATGCTGGTGAGTTCATAAGCGGTTTTTGTTTTATGAAAATGTTTGAGTTTCCTTTTCTGTTTCTGAAATGTTACGCACACCAAGAAAATCTCATATTTTCTTAAAAAGGTTGGTTATTGTTTCTCAATATGTAAAGTAAAGTTGTACACTGAAAACATGTTTACCCTTGTGAAAATGTACAGTTAGGTTATCTGGTTGGATATACTGTTCTAGTTAGGTACCAATGTATTCCCAGTAAAGTCCCATAGTTTACTGATTGTGTTTTATCAATTGTGAAAGATGTAAAGTTATCCGGTTTGTTACCCTTTTCTGGTTATGTAAACGTTCCCCAGGAAAGTCCCATACTTTCCTGACTATTGGTTATCAATGTAAAAGATGTATTACGTTATTCATTATTACTATAGAGTAAATCTCTGTTATCCTAATTGCGAGTTCCATAACCATACAATAGACTAAATGTGGTAATAAGTAGTCCACATCACCTTATGACTCTCGTCACCCTTTCGGTTCGGCTGTATCTAGGAGCCAGGTGTGGGGTAGTTAGCCCCATATAGATCTATACACTCAAGTCACGCTCTCTAAATCCCATAGATTCTGGTTACGGGTGTAGTCCTCCACTAGCGTATCTCTGTGGAGTGTTCGCCGAGGACATGTCTCCAATCATACAGGATTAAAAAATTTACTAGTAATAGTATGATAGTCCTCCACTCGCGTATATATGTGGAGTCTTACCGAGGACAAAACAGTGTACATGTATTATGTTCAAATGTTCTAATGTCATGCTTTTAACTGATAAAATGTGGAAAGCCATTTGTGAAATATATGTAAAACATAACAGTTTAAAACCCATTTCACAAATATATGATTACGTGATCTGCATGTTCAAACGGTTATCGGTTGTAACGATCAGTGTTAAAAGCATATAAAATGGGAAACACACACATGAAAACAAGTTTTGAGTACAAGAAATCTCTTGTATTTTGCTTGTGTTCCCCCCTTAAAAACAGTGAAAAAGAGTAGGGGTATGAACTCACCGCTTAATGTAGGGTTCGAGTGTCGACGGATGCCCCGAATGTCTATGGCCCCTATTATTCATGTGACGACACATAGATGAGTTAGAATTAAGGTGTTTCATGACTAAACATGATGGGCAAACACCCTTAGGGCTTGGATTTACTAAGAATAAGTACCCTAGGATCCAGGCTTAAAGATTTATGCAAGTTTAGGGCCAAATGTGGGCATTAAAGTGATTGTGCGGCTGGGGTGTGCGGCCAGGAGTGTGTGTGAGGCAGCACACAAGAGTGTGCAGCCGTACAGAGGGTGTGTGCGGCCGTACACTCCTCATTTGAGTCCATTTGATGACTTTTGAAGTGTTTGCTCTTCACACTTAGGAGGTTTGAAGGTATGCTGCCCCATATGAAGGTGTGCGGCCGTACACCTTCATGGGATGATGAATATGATGAACATAATGAGTTTTAAGCTTGGAGTTCAAATGTTTACCACTATACTTAGCTTGAAGATGGAGTATATCACAATTTGGAAGCTTTCCAAGTGTTCTTGGTTGATGATTTTAGAGAGAGAAAGTAGAGAGAGGGAAGAGAAACATCCAAATGAATGAATGAAGGGGTATCCATCCATATAAGGGTTTGAGTGTGAGGTTGAGTGTGTGTCCGGTTGGGTGTGCGGCCGTACACACAGGTGTGTGGCCGCACACACCTTATTTGGTGTGTTTGGTCCGATTTTGTGATACTTAAGCACTTTCCAACCCTTCCTAGAGCTTATATCCAGGTTATACTAAGTCTAGAGCACTCAAATGGAACCACAAGATGTAACAAAAGATAATGAACTCGAATTTTAGTGTTGAACACAGATCAATTACATGGCTAGAAGTTTCGGGTTGTCACATTATCCCCCCGTTAGAGGGAATTTCGTCCCGAAATTCAAAGTTACAGTACAAATCATGGATTTGGAAAGAGATGCGGATACTACTGTCTCATTGAGTCTTTGCGCTCCCAAGTGAACTCTGGTCCCCGCTTGGCATTCCAGCGAACCTTCACTATCGGGATGAGACTTTGTTTTGTGCGTTTGATCTCTCGATCCATGATTTCGATTGGTTGTTTTACAAAGTTCAGGTTCTCATCGATCTCGATTTCATCAAGAGGGATCATGAGGGTTTCGTCTGACAAACACCTCTTAAGATTAGAGACGTGAAAGACAGGATGAATGTTTCTAAGTTCATGAGGTAAACGGAGTTTATAGGCTACTGGACCGATCCTGGCGAGGATCTCGAAGGGTCCAATGTACCTAGGGTTAATTTTCCCACGCATTCCAAAGCGTACCGTACCTTTCCAGGGCGAGACCTTCAATAGGACACGGTCTCCAACCTGGAATTCCAAAGGTTTCCGATGGTTATCAGCGCAACTCTTTTGGCGATCTCGTGAAGCTTTCAATCGTTCTCGGATCTGGATGATTTTCTTGGTGGTTTCACGGATGATTTCAGGGCTAGTGAGAGCACTATCGGGAAATCGACTCTTGGCTAGTTGCGTGTCCGCTACCTCGGCCCAACACAGAGGGGATCTGCACTTACGACCGTAGAGGGCCTCGAATGGAGCAGCCTTGATGCTGGTGTGATAATTGTTGTTGTACGAGAACTCGATCAAAGGCAAATGTGTGTCCCACGACTTGCCGAAATCGATGACACAAGCCCTCAACATGTCTTCCAGGGTTTGGATAGTTCTCTCACTCTGTCTATCGGTCTGAGGGTGATAAGTCGTGCTCATGTCAAGCTTAGTTCCAAGAGACTTCTGAAGAGACTGCCAAAATCTGGAGGTAAACCTGCTGTCTCGGTCAGAGATAATGGACGTAGGTACACCGTGCATTCGAACTACCTCTTGGATGTAGATCCGTGCAAGTCTCTCCATCTTAAACGATTCTTTAATCGAGATGAAGTGAGCGGATTTGGTCAAACGATCGACAATTACCCAAATGGTATCGTACCCACTAGGATATTTGGGTAACTTGGTGATGAAGTCCATGGTAATCATCTCCCATTTCCATTCAGGTATCTCGAGTTGCTTGAGCAGACCCGAGGGTTTCTGGTACTCAATTTTCACCTTGGCGCAAGTCAGACACTTGCCCACAAACGTAGCGATCTCGGATTTCATGTTCGGCCACCAATAATGTTTCTTGAGGTATAGGTACATCTTGTTCGAACCTGGGTGAATGGAGTATCTGGTCTTGTGTGCTTCTTCCATGAGAATCTCCCTGACTCCTCCGGACTTTGGAATCCAAATTAGATTCATGAAACAGTAGACTCCGTCACCTCTGATCTCAAGTTTCTTATCCATTCCCCTTAAGGCTTCACTTGATTTGTTCTCGGGTTTAAGGGCTTCTATCTGGACGTCTCGGACTTGCATGGATAAATGGGAATGGATAGTCATCGTCAGGGTCTTCACCTTTCGGCTTGAACTTTCCTTTCGGCTAAGGGCGTCTGCTACCACATTGGCCTTGCCGGGATGGTAGCGGATTTCACACTCATAATCACTAAGTAGTTCTACCCATCGTCGTTGCCTCATGTTTAGGTCTTTCTGATTGAGGATGTGCTGTAGGCTTTTATGGTCGGTGAAGATCGTACACTTGGTTCCGTAGAGATAATGTCTCCAAATCTTCAGTGCAAAGACTACGGCTCCTAACTCCAAGTTGTGCGTGGTATAGTTGACCTCATGTGCTTTCAACTGTCTTGAGGCATAAGCAATCACTTTTCCTCTTTGCATACACATGCAGCCTAAGCCCTGATTAGACGCATTGCAATAGACCACGAAGTCTTCTGTCCCTTCGGGTAGGGATAGAACAGGTGCACTACACAAGGCTTGCTTTAACGTTTGGAACGCTGATTCTTGCTTTTCGCTCCAACAAAAGGGTACACCTTTCTACGTTAGAGTGGTTAGGGGTTTGGCGATTGTGGAAAAATTTTGGATGAATCTTCGATAATAGCCGGCGAGACCCAAGAATTGACGGATTTCTGTGGGTGTCTTTGGTGCCGACCAATTCTCTATCGCTTTAATCTTGGAAGGATCCACATGAATACCCTCCTCGCTTACTACGTGACCGAGGAAAGTTACCTTCCGGATCCAGAATTCACACTTGGAAAATTTCGCGTACAACTTGTCGGATCTAAGGGTTTCCAACACTAACCTCAAGTGTTGTTTGTGGTCTTCTTCGCTCCTAGAGTAGACGAGGATGTCATAAATTAACATGATGACGAAGTTGTCTAAGAAGGAACGACACACCCGGTTCATCAGGTCCATGAACACAGCCGGTGCATTGGTTAGACCGAAGGGCATCACTACGAACTCATAGTGTCCATATCGAGTCCCGAAAGCTGTTTTGGAAACATCACTCTCCTGAACTCGTAGCTGATGGTACCCTGACCGAAGGTCTATCTTTGAGAAGTAGCTGGCTCCCTAAAGTTGATCGAAGAGGTCATCTATTCTTGGAAGAGGATATCGGTTCTTAACGGTCAACTTGTTCAACTCACGGTAGTCGATACACATCCGGAAGGATCCATCTTTCTTCTTTACAAATAAAACCGGAGCTCCCCAGGGTGAGGAACTCGGTTTGATGAACCCTTTGCTGAGTAACTCATCGATTTGGCTGGATAACTCTTGCATCTCTGCTGGAGCTAAGCGATACGGAGACTTTGCTACGGGGGTAGCTCCAGGAATTAGGTCAATGCAAAATTTAACCTGACGTTCAGGAGGAATTCCCGGAAGCTCTTCTAGAAAGACATCAGGAAAGTTACACACTTCGGGGATGCTCGCGAGGTCTTTAATTTCCTTTTTCTCATTGATTACATGGGCTAGGAATGCTTGACATTTCTTTCGCAAGAGTTTCTGGGCTTTGATGCAGGAAATGATGCGAAGGTTAGAGCTGAGTTTATTGCCGTAGATTATGAGAGTCTGGCCCGGAGAAAGGTTGAGACGGATGGATTTTTCGTAACAAAGGATATCAACATGATTGGGACTCAACCAATCCATTCCAATGATAACATCAAAGCTCTTAATGGAGACTGGCATAAGGTCGATGGGAAATGAATGATCGTTCAAGGTAAGGGTACAACCTATGAATATGTCATTAGCGTTTTCTTTCTCACCGTTAGCCATCTCGATAGTAAACGTTTCAGTTAAAGGGTGAGGATTATGTTTTAGGTTATGTTTGAACGAATGACTAACAAAGCTTCTTTCAGCACCCAAATCGAAAGGAATACTAGCATATGAGTTGTCGAGAAGGAACGTACCCGAGACTATAGTGGGGTCGGCGACTGCTTCTTCCCGTCCTATGACTAGGACTCTCCCGGTATTATCAGCTTTAGATTTCTTGAGGCAATTCATTTTAAAGTGCCCAACCTCTCCACAGTTATAGCAGGCTTGACCAACACCTGCTCCAGAAGATTGATTGGCTGATTGGACTGGAGCTTTGCAGAATCGAACTGTGTGCCCCTTCTTACCACAATTTGTACATGACAGTTCATGGCAGGGGCCCGGGTTGTGGTGGTATTTGCACTTGTCACACAGGGGAAGGTTACCAGTATATTTGCTAATAGATGTTTGAGCGGTAGATCCCACAACAGAAGCAGCAACAATGGGGACAGTAGCAGCATGGACTGCTACAGTCTGTTGTTTCTTTGAGGATCCTTGAGAAGATTGACCCTTCTTCTTCTTCCAAAACTTCCTTTTCTCACCACTATTCTTGGTCTGCTCAGGAGTGGTGGTGGCTTCTTCGACATCATCACTATGATCAATTAGGGTTTGGGCTAAGCTCTTGGCACTATCATAGGTATCCGGACATGCAGCTATAACGTTTCCCTTAGTTGGCTGGGTCAGCCCCCAGATGAACTTCTCTATCTTCTTACTCTCCGGGGTAACCAATCCCGGACAGAGTAGTGCCAAGTCATCAAATCTTGAAGTGTATGCGACAATATCGAAACCCTTCATCTTCAGGTTCCAGAGCTTGTGCTCTAACTTCTGCATTTCGCCCCTAGGGCAGTACTCAGCTAACAGGAGTTCTTTCATGGCTTCCCAACCCATGGCATTGGCTACAGGTAGGGTCAAGGATTTGACTCGGCCATTCCACCAAGTCAGAGCTTTATTAATGAAGGTACAGGCTGCGAATTTTACTTTATCAGATTCCGAACAAGCACATATTTCGAAGATGGATTCGATTTTCTCGAACCATCGAGAAAGGGAAATGACACCTCCAGTGCCATTAAAAGATGTAGGTTTTGCGTTCATGAAATCTTTATAGGAACCCTCCTTTCGGCGTCCCTGGCTATTTTCTTGGTTTTGGGGTTGGGGACCACCTTCTGAACCACCGGGGTTCATTTGAGACATGGCGGCTGCTACTGCGGCAGTAACAGTTGCCTGGAACATCACAGGGTCAAATTCAGGAGGAGGTGGTGATAGAGGAGGATTGTTGGTCTTGGAGCTGGGTCTCTTTCTTGGAGGCATCCTTATCTAATAGGATCAAGAAAAGAGAGGATGGTAAGTCCTCTAAATCGAATCGATAGATATGGCAGATATATATATTGAATAAGCGATAAAGCAGGAAAGAGCTATCAAAGCAGGTAAACTATCGCTAACGGAATGATCAAGGATCTATACATGAACGAGGATTTCTACAAAGGATTGGCTCGAGAAACACTCCCATAGTATTTCATGATTCGCGATGACACTGGCTCGATGTTTGTGATATTAGGGTAAGTTTTAGGCATGCCGCATACCACAGTCACTCCCAAACACATATTGGCCGTGTCTCGAATGAATATAGTTGGCCAGGCTATATTGATCCTAGACACGAATACATAACTGTCCAGGTTTAACCACAATATGCAACACCCATTTACTTCTGTTTTATTCTACTTGTATTTACGAATCTCAAGGGTTTGGTATACTTGTATACTTTTGAAAATGTTGATAGTTTGATGATACTTTTAATTCAGAGCACTTAGGCCCTTTAGTGTTTATAGTTTTATACTATGTAAGGTTTGATATACTTTATTCACTATAAACAAGGGCTCTGATACCAATCTGTCACACCCCGAAAACCGAAGGCGGAAACGTTTCAGGGGTTGACTCCATGTTGAGTATCAAATCCAATGCACATAGTAAGTAAAGTAGAACAACCATACATTACATATTGAAAAGTTTTGCAGGTGTTACAATAGTAAAGTTATACAGTTGTGATACATAGTATATAATAACAAAAAGAACTGATCTTTTGCGCACTCCAACCTGGAACAAAAATGATCTTCAGATACCTGTTCTAATGCTGACCTGAGAACACAAGAGATTTGAAAATCAACATAATGCTAGTGAGTTCATAAGCGGTTTTTGTTTCATGAAAATGTTTGAGTTTCCTTTTCTGTTTCTGAAATGTTACACACACCAAGAAAATCTCATATTTTCTTAAAAAGGTTGGTTATTCTTTCTCAATATGTAAAGTAAAGTTGTACACTGAAAACATGTTTACCCTTCTGAAAATGTACAGTTAAGTTATCTGGTTGGATATACTGTTCTGGTTAGGTACCAATGTATTCCCAGTAAAGTCCCATACTTTACTGATTGTGTTTTATCAATTGTGAAAGATGTAAAGTTATTTGGTTTGTTACCCTTTTCTGGTTATGTAAACGTTCCCCAGGAAAGTCCCATACTTTCCTGACTGTTGGTTATCAATGTAAAAGATGTATTACGTTATTCATTATTACTATAGAGTAAATTTCTATTATCCTAATTGCGAGTTCCATAACCATACAATAGACTAAATGTGGCAATAAGTAGTCCACATCACCTTATGAATCTTGTCACCCTTGAACCATTCGGTTCGGCTGTAGCCAGCAGCCAGGTGTGGGGTAGTCAGCCCCGTATAGATTCATACACTCAATCCACGCTCTTTAAATCCCATAGATTCTGGTTATGGGTGTAGTCCTCCACTCGCGTATCTCTGTGGAGTGTTCGCCAAGGATGTATCTCCAATCATACAGGATTAAAAAATTTACTAGTAATAGTATGATAGTCCTCCACTCGCGTATATATGTGGAGTCTTACCAAGGACAAAACAGTGTACAAGTATTATGTTCAAATGTTCTAATGTCATGCTTTTAACTGATAAAATGTGGAAAGCCATTTGTGAAATATATGTAAAACATAACAGTTTAAAACCCATTTCACAAATATATGATTACGTGATCTGCATGTTCAAACGGTTATCGGTTGTAACGATCAGTGTTAAAAGCATATAAAATGTGAAACACACACATGAAAACAAGTTTTGAGTACAAGAAACCTCTTGTATTTTGCTTGTGTTCCCCCTTTAAAAACAGTTAAAAACAGTGAAAAAGAGTAGGGGTATGAACTCACCGCTTAATGTAGGGTTCGAGTGTCGACAGATGCCCCGAACGTCTATGGCCCCTATTATTCATGTGACGACACATAGATGAGTTAGAATTAAGGTGTTTCATGACTAAACATGATGGGAAAACACCCTTAGGGCTTGGATTTACTAAGAATAAGTACCCTAGGATCCAGTCTTAAAGATTTATGCAAGTTTAGGGTCAAATGTGGGCATTAAAGTGAGTGTGCGGCCAGGAGTGTGTGTGAGGCAGCACACAAGAGTGTGAGGCCGTACAGAGGGTGTGTGCGGCCGTACACAGGAGTGTGCAGCCGTACAGTCCTTATTTGAGTCCATTTGATGACTTTTGAAGTGTTTACTCTTCACACTTAGGAGGTTTGAAGGTATGCTGCCCCATATGAAGGTGTGCGGCTGTACACCTTCATGGGATGATGAATATGATGAACATAATGAGTTTTAAGCTTGGAGTTCAAGTGTTTACCACTATACTTAGCTTGAAGATGGAGTATATCACAATTTGGAAGCTTTCCAAGTGTTCTTGGTTGATGATTTCAGAGAGAGAAAGTAGAGAGAGGGAAGAGAAACATCCAAATGAATGACTGAAGGGGTATCCATCCATATAAGGGTTTGAGTGTGTGTGCGGTTGGGTGTGCGGCCGTACACACAGGTGTGTGGCCGCACACACCTTATTTGGTGTGTTTGGTCCGATTTTGTGATACTTAAGCACTTTCCAACCCTTCCTAGAGCTTATATCCAGGTTATACTAAGTCTAGAGTGCTCAAATGGAACCACAAGATGTAACAAAAGATAATGAACTCGAGTTTTAGTGCTGAACACAGATCAATTACATGGCTAGAAGTTTCGGGTTGTCACACCAACCATGAAGGACCCTTGTCTTAATCGACGCAATGGGGAAGATTGTTTTGGATTTTAGTGTCGCATCTTTTTGGGCCTTTTTCTTAGTGTTTTGTATATCCGGGTTGGGCCTGTCCACCTGTGTTTAATGATTAGGGTTTTACTATTTAAGGTGTATACATGCATTGTGTATTAGCTAATCCTGTCGTTTATAAACCCTACACACCTTTATACTAGCAGTTCTTTATCGAGATCTTCTGATATTGTGATTGATAATCATTCAAAACATTCTTGAATAATATTCTATTTTTATTGATTTTACTTGTTTAAATCTAATCAATCTTAAGAGTTTTCAAATCATCAAAGGTAGCATGGTGTTTCGTGCAATATCAGTGTATCGGGCAGTATTAGTGATTTCAGTTTCCTGTATGTGTATGTTGAGTAATTGGTGGATTTGGAAATGCTAAGTGACTCATAGTGGGATCAAGTAATCTCAGAGTAATTGATTTAACCCTATTGCATAACTCTCGTCTGAGTCTAACCGTTGCAAGAATGAATCTTCTACTCGAAGGATTATCTGAGTCTTCTGTCGAGTATAAGTGCTATATAGTTGTTCATGGTCAGTGATTGTGTTTCCCTTTGAAGCAGCAATGTGATTGGGGTTGGAAGAATTTTGTTTGGTATGAGACTCTATGAGGTTGGCACGGTGACAGTTCGGTGTGGGAGGTATGATAGGGAGTTTGACCATTGAGACTTAGGTTTCAGATCTCAGGTGAGATAGGATTGGTTTTATTTCAGAGATTGAGGATTCGTTCTTCATCAGGCATGAAGAACTATTCTTAGGGTGGTTTCGGTAAATTTGGATAGGCCATGGTATGTTCAGAATTGGAAGTTTTATGATTGGTCGGTTATTCGTTGAGTATTGAGCATTGAGTTGTTTCCGCATGAGTGGTTTGCCGTGGAGTCAGATCATTATAGATATTAGGTCTTAGAAAGGTAGAAGTGGTTGGTAAGGGATGAAAGTTTGGATGTTATCTTCGGGATATAAGTTTCGGTTTGGGATTTTGGTTGTCTTGGGAAGACTTTCTTATGCACATAATTTTGATTGTGTCCCCCTAGTGTATTGTTTTGTTATGGCTAGCAGTAAGGTGTGATTTCAAGGACAAAATCTAATTTAAGTGGGGGAGTGTTGTAACATTCGAAATCTAGAAGTCCAATTATGGAAATAAATTCCTTTTTTTAGGGCCCAATTCATCGAGTTTATGGCATAAACTCAACGTGTTAGAAGCTTTTGGGGTGTATGTTTTTAAGGACTAACTTGTCGAGTTAGTGAAGGGAACTCAACAAGTTAGTCGTTGTTTGAGAAACCCTAATTTCCGGATTTTGCACCCTATTTAAACACCTTAAGTTCCAGATGTTGGCCTCATTCCCAACCTCCATAGCCCTTGACCCTAATCTCGAAACCCTAGAGCGTCCAAGAGTGTCGTGAGTCCATTATGTGTGTTTTGGTGTGTGTTTGAAACTAATTTAAGGAGGAGAAGCTTGGTGCAAGGTGGTGGTTCAAGTAGGAACTCATAGATCTTGATTCTCTGCTCCAGTTCCAGCAAATCATGGGTATAAATTTCATGATTTTAGCCATGGATGGCTGATTGTTGGGGAAGTAGAAGTCCCAAGTGCTTATTCTTTCGCATTTATGACCTTCATGAGTTCTTTTGGCATAAAGGTGCCAACTTTATGATCTTAAGGGCTTCATGCATCTATTAAGGTCTTTTTTTAGTCTCTTATGAGCTTTTGAGCCTCTCCTAGCGTTGCATGAGTGTAAAGTCGAAAGCTTTATCTAACCATGAAGTCTTGAAAGACCAGATCTGTATTTTGGGGCATTATCTTGATGGTTAAGTGATTACTGATTAAGTCCTTAACCTTTTAAGCCTTTGATTTGGGTTTTGAGCCCACTTAGTTGGTTCCTAGGGTTAAAGTTGGAAAATTTACCCTTCTAGACTCTATTTCAGTGAAGATCAAAGTAGGGAAGCTATTAGTTTCGATTATGTCATCTCAATGGACTAAGTTGTTTCGTCTTAGGTGAACTCGACGAGTTGGATGGTCAACTCGACGAGTTGTTTTGGCTTTTCCCTGTGTTTTTGGGACGTTACATAATGGGTTTAACAATGGAAGGCTTAGTGGAGATAAAGATATTATAAAACTCCACAAGAAGACAATTTAAAGAATTTTATTTCTTCAACCATCATTTGTTTAGAATCAGAATCTAATCAGCTCTCTTTGTGTTTTCCTCATATGTATAATCATCCACTTTAAAAGTTGGATCCCCAAATCTATACACTTTCTTATTCCAAACATTTTTGTTTTTGAAAATAAAATTTACGTTTTTCAATAAACTTAGGTTTCCAAGGTGTAGAAACATGTTCATTTAACTTGAAACTTTTTCTTTGGTTCTAGGAACATGAGAGTGAATAATGCTAAAAGATGCAGTTTTAGTGGTAAGATACTCAGATGATGAACATTTATAATCGTTAGCGTCAGATGGAATTGAACAATCGTAGGTATCATAGTCACTAGAAGTGTGTTTTGGGAATTCAAGGAGAATATGCTTAATAATGTGAATATGACCATTGGAGATAGGAATATTAAAAATGATAGCAATATTAGGACTCTCATACACATGATCAGTGGGTTAGATGGATGGGCCTATAGCAGTTAGAGGAGTAACAAATGAGGTAACGTCGTCAAGGTTAGTAACACAATGTTTCCCCATGAGGTCTTAATGATTTATAACGCCACCAATTTTGAATTTAATTTTGTATCCATGAATAAGTTTGAATTTTGATGGAAATTTTAGTTCAATTTCGATCTTCTTGAAAATATTAATAGCTTCACCAACATTTTTTCCAATAATTTCTTCACATTGTTCACGAATTTGATCATTTAGACTCTTGAAGTTATGAGCCTAGTTTTTAATAATTCTTAGACACTTTTGAGCAAGTTAAAGGGTTAATTCTTTCTCACCGTTGAGTTCATGATTTGTAGGATAGACATTATGAAATTGTAACGTCATCAGTGAAAGAGACTTCTCAGTCTTAAATAGTTTAGTCTATAGAGATTCAATTATGTTTCTTAGTTTACAAATTTCTTTATTAGATTTTGAAAGATCAAGACTCATGCACTAAAACATTATAGATTTTTCATTTTTAGAATAAGTTACAAATATTTAAACATGAAACAACAAGGTGGAATCCTAATTATGAGTCATAGAGTCACTAGCAGCTTTAGAAAGATTAGCTTTAAAGGTACTTGAGATGCTCCTAGCTTCATCAATAATAAACTCACCAGTGACTGCCATCAAGAAAACATCTTTTTTAACGTCCTCATCGGATGAATCCTCTTCATCAACCCATTCTTCATCTTCAACAACAAGGAATTTGTACTCCAAATGTTGATTCTATAGGTAGGCCACTAATCTATTGTACTTTATCTCATAAGATTCTTCCTTAGAATCATTTTTCTTTACTTTGAAATCCCGAGCAAAGTGATCAGTGCCTCCACAGTTGAAACATTTACATTCATATTTTTTGAGGTATCCAAAATCAACTCTTTTGGATGCTGATGAGCTATGCCTTGTCTAAAACTTTCTCGGTCCACCAAATTTCTTATTATATGATTTTTCATATTGTGTCACAATCATTGCAACACTTGAGCAAATGTTAGCATGATACTCCTCATCTAAATAATCTTTTTCATACTTGTCACCTTCACTTTCAGGAACAAAGCTTGACTTCCTAGAGAAAACTATAGATGATTTCTCCTTAAAGTTTTCTTTCATCATCTCTTTTTGCAAGACCATTTTTTTTCAAAAAAAAAAAAAAAAAAAAGATTACCATACAAACTATGAAGCTTTATGATATGGATTTTCTCACTATTTTTTAGAGCATCTATATGATGTTCCTACTTATCGTCAAGTGAATCTAGAATTTTAAAACAAAAATAGATTCATGCATAAAAATATCAAATATTCTCACGTCGTTAATCAAACAATTAAATATTTTAAAAGTTTAGGTAAGAGATTCATTCCTATAAGTGTAAGGGTTGTTTTGTTGTGATTAGTCGAAGCATACTTTGTACTCTTTGTATGAATTGTATTGTATTTTACTACGACGCTTTTTTTTTCGAAGCTTAAGTGTTAATGCCTTAGTATGTTTTTTGTACGCTTTATGTATCCTATAAATATGATCATTTACTAGAGATAGAAAACTTGAATAGCATTGTGTATTTTTCTCTATAAATACTCAAAGCGTAATAGATCTGAAGCGAAATCTTATTTATATCTTGTGTTCAATTACTCATTCATTCTTCAATATCAACTCTGATTAATTTCATACTCGATTCATTGATTCATCAATTGGTATCAGAGCAGGAATCATCTCTGTGATATGATTTTCAATTGTTCAAAAAGTTTTTGAATCAAATTTTTGGTTCAAAAGTTTTCGTGCTTTTTGAAATTGAAAAATTCTCTTAGATTTAAGATTGTGATTTGATTATGCATTTGGATTGTTAAATTGAGTGTTTTACTGAAATTTGTGAATTGTTTCAGATAATTATTTTCAAATTTTTGTTGTTGATTCAAAAATCACGAAAAACTTCATCTGTTGATTAATGGCGAATTTCAATATCAATTCAATGACTTCGTTTTCTCATCTGCTTGGATCATCAAACAAAATTCCCATGTTAATTCCTGAATATTATGATCAGTGGGCTAATCGTATGCAAGATTATCTTAACGAGATTGATGAAGTGTTATAGACTTGTATCAGCGGATCAATTCAGCCTCTAGTAAATGTTCAACCTTTAGGTTCATCTGAAACAAATTTTACTATTGAAGATCAACAAACAAGACTGAAGAACAATGAAAAGCGATGCATGAGAGAGTTGAGAGGTGCTTTGCCACCTGTTGTTTACGACTACATTCTTGGTTGTAAAACAGCTAAGGAGATTTGGAATACTCTCAAAGAAAAGTATCAAGGAAGTGAAAAGACAGATCAATTTTGTAAAGCAGTGTTTGGTTGAACTGAAGGAGTTCAAACAGAAGGAAACATAAACAATTGAAGTCTATTAAGATCGTCTAAATGAGTTGATCTATAGGTGCAATCGCTATGGAATTACAAGGTCCTTAATGGACTATAATCTTACTTTTATTATGGGACTGAGGAAGGAGTGGAGGAGTGTGAGCATGATGATCAAATATCAGCAGAGCTTTGACTGTTCGTCTTTGAAGGATGTTTACAATTAGCTAAAGACACGAAAGTGAAGTTTCTGAAATAGTTGAAGAATCGAAGCTGAGTCTTGGAGGACCACTGGGTTTAGTTTCGAAAGTGTTTGAGGTGGAGTCTGCTGAAAAGGAGAATTCGGATGAAGAAGATTTTCTTTTGAATTTTGATGATGAAGTTGTAGCTTTTTACTCGAATAATCGAGTTAGAAAGTTTTTCAAAAAGTCTTTTAATCCTAAATGGAAGAAGAGTGAACTGAAAGGAAATTTTACGAAGTCTGGTGAAGAAGAGAAGCAGAAGTTTGAAAAGTTTGAGAAGAGTGATGATAAGTTGAAAGATTTTAAAGGAGAAAAAAAATTAAAAGGGGATTCCGGCATAGACTGTCATTATTGCAATGGTGCGAATCATTTTGCAGTGGATTGTATGCTTCGCAAGAAAGAAGAAAAGAAGAATAAAAACAAGGAAGAAACATATTATGTGGAAAATTTGGAGGAAGTTCATGAGAATGCGAAAGGTTTGTCTCTAGTGGTAAGAATAGAAAGTGAAGATGAAGAAAATGGCACGTATTGTATCTGGTCATCCAGGTCTGATGATGAGGAGATGAGGCATCCGACTCATGGTGCCATGTTTGCAAGTTTTGAGGAGGAAGAAGAGGAGGAGATACCAGGACGTTGCTTTGTTACGAAATCCAGTGAAAAATAACCTATGACAACAAAGGTACATTATATACTCGAATCTTTTAATATTCCTTTACATGCATATGATTCTGAAATAATTGCTTTTGATGATACTGTTGCTTACTTCGATGCTATTGTTGTGTCTGCTAGTAATGAGGCAAAGAAACTTAATAATCAATTACTTGAGACACGGAAGTTGCTAGACACGAAACGTAGCAGAGTAGAGTATCTAGAGTTACAGTTAAACAATGTCAATAAAGATAGAGAGAATCTAGACAAAGATGTCAGGTTGTTATTGGCACAACGTAACATGTACTGTAATTCTGCCAAACATTTGTATGCCAAATTAACTACTTTACATCATTCTTCTGACATTAGCAAATAACAACATCATAAATTGTTACCTTTTCTTGCATTCGAAATAGAAAAAGTTGATGTAATGTCATATGATTGTGAAAACACAATAACTGATTTTAACAAAGTACAAGATGATAGGTTTGCATATGGCATTGTTAAGATATATGAGTTTCTAAATGCTGATGAATTATTTAATATTGTTAATGAAAGTTTGAAAAAAGATGGACAAGTGAAAATTTTGAAACGAACTGAACATTCGAAACTTGATTCACAACTCAATTTTGCTGATGTCGATGAGAATTCGGATATTCTTAGCGAAATCAATGAAATTGAAGAAGAAGAAAGTATTGATTGTTCTTAGTTATCTATCATTCATATCACATATAAGGTTAAAGGTAAATAAATTTTTAATGATTCGATGGTTGAGGATGACATTGGAAAACCCTCTACTTTAATTTTTTTTTGACTTTGATGATGTGGAAGTCCGAGACAGTCAGACAGATAGTAGTGATGATGATATAGTTTCGAACGTTTATAAGCCAGAAAAGAAAGTTTTAAGTGAAACTTTAATTCCAAGAGTTGTTGTTGAAAAAGTGTATGGGGGACATTGAGTAGTTTGACAAAGTGATGAATGACAAAGAAGCACATTTTATGGAAACTAACACAGTTGTATATCCAAATTTTACATGTACTGATAATGTTGTGTTTCCAAATCAAGTCTTCGTCACCACTGGAAATACATAGAATATAAAGCCAGAATTCAACAAATTGGTCGAAGAGGAAAATAAGCGTTCAACAAATGAAGGATTCTTTGCGAATCAGAACATCGTTGAAAACAACGTCACTAAAAATTCGTATGTTTTTCAACAACAGAAACCAAAAAAAAAATGGGTTGTTAAATCTGAAAGGGAAAATGAAGTTGTTACAAAAGAAGTTGTTAATTCAACTCTAATTGTGAAACTTAATTCAAATGAATTCAAAGTGCATGTTGATAAGTTTTCAAAAGATCATAAAGTTTCAAAGAGAAAGGCACGAAAAGTATTTTTTTGGCGAGTTGTGTTTAAGGAAAAACTCTCTTTAACCAAATCCAAAGTTTCATATGAGAAAAATAGTGTTTCAAAATGCAACTCAACACGTATTTCAAAATCAAAGAGTTTTCAAAAGCCATTAGTCACAGATAAACAACGAAACACATCTTTTCACCAACCAATGAATGTAATAGACACCTTTACAATTAATAAAAAGGTTACATATGTTCGAAAATTTGATAACATTCGAAAGTATGAGACATCACAAAAGGTTGTGAATGATCAAAGACTTACCAATGTTTGAAAATCAATGAATAGTCAACCAACTTCACACGAAGCTTTCAAATCATCCATAAAATTTACTCCACAAAAGCCAAATTTTCCAAATCCTCCAATCACAAAATAAACAAAGGTTTCAAGCACAAAAGGAAAATCAGAACTTCATTCAGTTAATCATTGGCTTGAGGGACAAGGAGAAAGGTTTCAGTCTGGAAAGTTTTCTCAAGGTCAAATGAAAATAGCTATGAAAAGTATTTGAATGAATCCACAACTGGCAGTTTATCTTCTCAAGATTCGAATAATCCAATTCAGAGATGGAAACCAGTCAACAAATTAACAAAAATTGAGAAGCCTGTGGTGCAATCCAGTGAAAATCCAAAACTATCAAAAAATTACATTTCAATATCTTTAGATATTAGTGTTGATTTAATTGATAGGATTAAGACACAAGTTCGAACTTGGGCTTTCAGTTCTAAAATTCATTCTTTGTTTCAAGCTAATAACCAAGGACCTAAAAAGCCATGGGTACCTAAATTTTTTCAATAATTGCAGGTACTATGTGACGAGCAATACGATAATAAATAGTACATTGATAGTGGTTGCTCTCGTCACATGACTGGGAAGAAGGAGAACTTAAAATATTTTCGAAGCTTGAAGAATGCTGAAGTGGTTAAATTTGGAAACAATCAAAAGTGTCAAGTCAAAGGATATAGGAAAATAACGAATGGTCAACTCACAGTGAATTGGGTTGCTTATGTAGAAGGTCTTTAACACAAATTGATAAGTGTATCATAACTTGTGGTACACACTGGAAATCAAGTACTTTTTAATGAAGAAGGAAGCATTATTTTGAATGTCAACACAAAAGAAGTTTTACTTAAATCCAAAAGGAAATGTGACATGTTTACAGTGGACATCAATCCAATTGTGGGTAAACCTACTGTATGTCAACTTTCGAAAGCTACATCAGATCTTAGCTGGCTTTGGCATCAAAGACTTTCACATCTCAACTTTCGAAATATCAAGAAACTTGTTGTGCAACATTTGGTACGAGGTTTCCCTATACTTAAATTTGATAATGATTCTTTGTGCAGCTTGTGAAGTTGGAAAACAAAATAACGATTGATTAGAGGATTGTTGAACCTCTGGAGCTTTTACACATTGATTTGTATGGACCATCAACTGTATCCACTCTCAACAAGAAACAATACATTTTAGTAATTGTTGATGATTTTTCAAGAATCATGTGGGTTTATTTTCTCAGGCTTAAATCCGAAGTTGCACAAATCATGATTGACTTTATCAAGAAGATGGAAACGACGCTGAAGAAGACGGTTCGAAAGATAAAGAGTGATCATGGAACTGAATTTAAGAACAATGTTCTTGATTCGTTTTTGGTAGATAAAGGAATTTCACATAATTTTTGATATCCATATACACCACAACAAAATGGTGTTGTTGAAAGAAGATATAGATCTCTATGCGAAGCCGAAAGAACTATGTTGGCATATGCGAATCTTCCACAATACCTTTGGGTTAAAGCTGTCTCCACTGCATGTTTTACTCAAAACAGATCTTTCATCCATCGTCGTTTTAATATCACTCCATATGAAATAATCAATAATAGAAAACCTAATGTGAAATTTTTCCATGTTTTCGGATGCAGGTGCTTTATTATGAATCTTAAGGACAACCTTTCAAAGTTTCAAGCAAAAGCTTGGATATTCCTTGGATATTCGCATAATTCAGTCGCCTGTCATGTGTTAAACAAAATAACACAAAAAATGGAAGAAACATTCAATCTTACATTTGATGATTATTATATAAAAAAAAACTGAATTTTTTTTTTTGAAAATCATCCTATTTTGAAAGAAATTCATGAAGAAGCTGAACCTTCACAACCATTGGATATTGATTATGATTTGATTTTTGGAATTCCAGATCATGTTGTTGATGCTGAAGTTAATGCCAATGACAATCATATCTTTCAATCAACGAAGCTCAATGATAGTTCAACATCACATCATCAAGCAATGGATGAAAGTATGCATATGAATCCAGTGGAGGGGGAGCACTTGTATTCGAACAAACTTGTTGAGGGGGAGCATTCTTTTGAGGGGGAGAATGAAAGAGTGAATGCTGATGTTGAGGGGAAGCATATTAAACAAAATGAAGATTTTCATGATATTAATGATGCATGTTCAATTGCAGGTTCAGAACATGATGAATTATACGAAGATGCTACTTTGGAATTTGATTCAGCTTATCCACCAATAGAAAAATGGACAAAAGATCATCCAAAGGTGAAATAATTGGTAATCCACAAGAGGGAGTATTAAAAAGAGCTCAAATTCGTGAAAATAATGAGGTATTATATACTCATCTAGAATTTTGCATGTTCAATTGTAACATCCCGAGTTCAGGAGTGCAAGTTCAGGGTTCAAAGTGTAACTGTGAAAAGGCAACTCGGCAAGTCCATGGATGGACTCGGCGAGTAGGTTCGCGATGATGGTCGCGTGTTAAGTGGTGGACTTGGCGAGTCTCATGGGTGGACTCGGCGAGTTGGTGTTGTACAGAGAAAACCCTAATCCCACGGGTTGAGCCCTATATAATGAACATAATACTCTCTCCTAGCCTCTTTACCCTCTCTTGAAGTCCAAAAAACTGTAATGCACGTTTGTGAGTAATTTGAGAGCATTTGAACCTTGGAGAAGAGATTTTGCAAGAGATCTTGGAGAGTTAGGAGGCTTGGAGCAAGGGGCTTTACTAGGATTCAAATTTATCTTTTGTTGGAGCTTCCTTTTGAGGTATTATTTCGTTGCTTGGACTGTTGTTCATCTAGATTCATCATTTTGGAGTATTTGGAAAGAATAGCTTGTGATATTTTGAGTTTGGAGGTGAGATCTGGGGTTGCTACCTCAGATCTAGAATGGAGAAGGACTAGAGTGCATTAAAGTCCCTGTTCTTGAGTGATTGGTGAAGCCATCTTGTCCCAAACCCTAACCCTAGAGTATTATATGCTTAGATCTCTTTGGATTCACGTAAAGTTTGCCACTTTACGTGATGGATAAGTTGTATAAGGGTAGATCTATGTTTTGGATCATCTGCATGGCCTTGAAAGCTTCTATATGGATTAAGATATAGGGGGTAACCGGCGAGTCATAAGGGTGTACTCGGCGAGTTTCATGAAGGTGGGCAGGAACTCGATGAGTTGGAAGAACAATTCACCGAATTGGTTCCAGATAGCCTTGGACTCGGCGAGTCTGGTATTGAGTATCTAGCCTTTTCTGATTAAGCTGAGAATCGGTGAGTCAAGGGATGACTAAGTGAGTTGAGATGGGACTTTTCAAAATTGGGGGACTCGTTGAGTCAGCGGGCTGACTCGGCGAGTAGAGTCAGTCAAGAAGTTGACCTTGGTTGAGGACTTTGACTTAGACCAAGAGTTGACCAGTTGACTTCCAAGGGCATTTTAGTAATATTTGGTATTTATTGGGTTTAGTCTTTTGGAATTATCAGGGGTGGAGTTCGTGTCGAAGGTTGGAGCAGTGTGAACTTATCTTTTGAGTCAGCAGTTGCAAGGTGAGTTATCCTCACTATATCGACAAGGTCTAAGGCACCAAGGCCGGCCCTTTATCGGATTGTAATCTAGGTATGATTGTTATGTTGTTGTTTTGCTATGTTTGCATCCTGGTAGTTAGGATGGTATATGTTAGAGACCTGGTTAAGGTCGGTATCCTGGTATATAGGATGATGCTACGATAGTGACCAGTTAGGTCGGTATCCTGTTTAGAGTATGTTATGTTATGTGATCTGATAGATCGGTTTGATTGGATATGAATTGTTATATGATTTTATGTTTATGTGCATATGGTTGTTTGACTGAGGTTGGGTTGAGGCGGGTCCTGCTTTGTGCTGTAGGCCAACATACCCAGGGCGGACCGATTATTCCTAAGGCCCAGCGAGCGGTCCGGATAGGTTGTAGGCCCCACGAGGGCGGACCAGACGTGCCGAGGCTCGGAGAGTGGACCAGGCCGACTAAATGCCCGATGCGGGCGGACCGGTCATACTGTAAACTCAGAGAGTGGACCAGGTGGGTTGAAGGCCTGGTGCGGGCGGACCAACCACACTGCAGACTCGTGGGATATGGCTAGACTCGGAGGGTGGACCAGGTGGACTGAAGGCCCGGTGCGGCAGACCAGTCACACAGTAGACCCGAAGTGCATGGCTGTTTTGTTCGGTTATGATATGTCATGCGTGATATATGTGGTTGGTATTTTGGGGGTATCTAACTAAGCTTTCGAGCTTACAGTTGTGGTTTAATGTTTTTCAGGAACTTCAGGAGACCGTGGCAAGGTGAAGGCGTGATCGTACCGCTCCTCATGAGATGTTTTACGATATAGTTCTGGGAAGACTCTGATAATAATTGTACTAAAAACCTTTTTATAATAATTTAATGGAACTGGGTTGTTTTTGAAAAGTTTAAATTGGCTTAAATTTTTAGAATGTTACAAGTTGGTATCGGAGCCTTGGTTTGAGTGAATTCGAGGAACATTCATGTGAATCCAGTCTCAAATCAGGGAGAGTTTTCAAAAGAGAATTTAAAATGGTTTTCAAAATGAGTAAAAAGAGGACGCGGAGTTACGATCAGCCGGAGCCAGTAAGTAGCCCCAAAATACCATGCAAGTTATTTGTTTATGTGATATGATAGAACAACATGCTAGTACTAGGCTAGGGATCTTCTGGAATTGCATGATAGTATTGCCTGATTTGTGATTCCTGCTAGCCTAGGGTTTCTTTCTGTATGAGATTTCCAGTATTCCTCTAGGAGTGAGGGTTAAGTGCTTGGTATGCCTGTTCTTCTCTTTGGGGTTGTGGTGATAGTTGGTATAAATATGGGTAGGTGTGGAAGGTAGTATGGGCTCGTACTATTGAAAGTACAGAACCCATACGGGTACCAAGGAAGTCACAACCCCTAGGGCGGTGTTGAGAGTCAGTTCCCCGGTTAGTGGGAGGTATCTGATGTTTGCAGTGTTTTCAGTATGGTGGTTACGAGGCATGTTGGGAGTGGATCCGGGTCAGGATCGGGAGCAGGAGGGGGCGATCAGAGTGGGTCAGCGCCACCCGAGGTTATCGGTCAGATGAGCACAGACAAGTTGGATGCTAGGATTCGTGAGATCCTGCATGATGAGGTTGTTGCGATGTTCCGAGCTGAGTTTCCGGAACTGTGTGGGTCGATTAAGACCACTATGGTTGAGTATTTTGATGAGCGTTATGCAGCTCTTGCAGAGACGGCTGCCACGGTAGCTACAACGACTGTAGCAGCACCAGGGGGAGGAGCCAGTAGAGGTTTTCAGTATCGGGACTTCGATAATACGAAGCCCCCTACCTTCGATGGAGTTTAGGACCCGATTGTTGCTATGAGATGTTTGTCAGACGTGGAGGGGTGTTTCTTTACGTGTACATGCCCTGCTGATCAGAGGGTGAGGTGTGCTCTGAACCTTTTGAGGCTCGGAGTGATGGATTGGTGGAGGTTGACCACGAGATCGTATTCTGATGTGCAGCGAGCTGTGGTTTCTTGGGATCAGTTCAGAGAGATGTTCAGTACTCTCTATGTTCTGCGAGTTGAGACGGAGAGATTAGTCCAAGAGTTCCTGGAGCTAAAGCAGGATTCTGAGTCGGTGACGGAGATCACCAGGATGTTCACTGAGAGGGCGATGTTTTGCCCTGAGTTTGCTTCTGAGCAGGCCTAGATGTCCCGATATCTGAGCATGCTGAAGTGGGATATCAGGCAGTTTGTGTCTACGCAGAGGTGCGAGACATTGTTGGAGTTGCAGGAAGCCACTAGGCGACGTGAGTACAATTGATGCCAAGGTTGCATTTAATCACATGTATTCATTTGAAAAGAAACCAAAACAGAGCTACATTATCACGAATACAGATGCAAGCCAATTGGACTTTCCAATCAATGAGATGATGTTCATCATGCCGCAGTTCAAAGCCAAAAGCAAGTTCAAAGTTAAGGATGAAGGAACTCATATGAAAATCAGGTTTCATGCAGTTCTTGAGAAAACAACTGAAGAAGTGTGGTCATTGGTAAAGATAAAGAAAGTTATCAGCATAAAGAAGTATGGTTTTTTTGTAAACAGAATCCAAAATATGAAGTATGTGGCGGCCAAGGCGAATGGGAATGTTTGTGAGTTTACAATTGATGATTTTCCTTTAATGAACTTATATGACCTTATACAAGTTGCATTACTGCTGAAGGAAAGATCTTTCTAATATCTTCAGAATATTGATCCAGATGAGTACAAGCTTGGAGTTACTCACATCAAGATCTTTATTGAAAATTATTACGAATGCTTAGCATTAATTGATGTGGAGTTGGCTACAACTAAAGGATTGGAAATTACAGCTCCTATGGCTCCTTCGAAGACTCAAGCAGATTTAAAGAAGTATGCTAATGGTGAAATTTGCTTGAAGCCTTTTGGTTTAGTCTTCTCATGGAAGGACAAGTCTGAAAAATCAAAACGATTTTTGTTCTAGGATGGTGAGGTGGAAAGGTATTCAACTTTTCAATATACGAACTTAATCGTTCGTATGAATCATTGTAAGAAGAATAATGAAGGAGATAAAAGGAACTTAAGGAGATTATCTCATGGTATACTGAGATACGAAGAGTGATGTTGTATTCCATTCAACTGCTTACGAACTGAAGTCTTCGACTATGATTATAAAGGGGGAGATTGTAAGGGTTGTTTTGTTGTAATTAGTCGAAGCATACTTTGTACTCTTCGTATAAATTGTAATGTATTTTACTAGGTCATTTTTATTCGAAGCTTAAGTGTTAATGCATTAGTATGTTTTTTCTATGCTTTATGTATCCTACAAATAGGATCATTTACTAGAGTTAGAAAACTTGAATAGCCTTGTCTGTTTTTCTCTGTAAACACTCAAAGCGTAATAGAGCTGAAGCGAAAACTTATTTACATATTGTGTTCAATTACTCATTCATTCTTCAATATCAAATCTAATTAATTTCATACTCAATTCATTGATTCATCATTAAGCAATGAAGTCTTCATACTTCCCGCTGAGACAATTCTCCCTGGTTGCCTTTATGTCTTTAGTTCCATCAAATGTCACAATTAGCTTTTCAATCATCTCTTTTGATGAAACATAGTTCTGAACAAGGATGTAGATATCATAAGGAAGAGAGTTTCTTATGGTAGTAAGAGCTCAAACATTGAGATTAAACAACAACTTATCTTCTTCATTAAACAGATGTTTCAGAGTCTTTTTTTTATAACACTAGTTTTAACACCATCTTTCATTTCTTTAGAAGTTGGAACATGCAAGACTTTATCGATGATTGATGTGTTGAAATGTATATCTATCAAATTTTAAATCTATACAACTAACTAATTTTTCTACTAATTCCCTTATATGTAGTCGACCTAGTCAGTTTATAGTATAGTAAAGTATGTTGGGTATCGAACACATGGAACAAAATTTTGCTAATAAATTAACTAATAAAAAATTATCAAAAAATAATAGCTAAAAAGGGGTTTTATCTGATTTTGCAAGTTCATGTTAACTTAAACTATTCAATTAACTAAGCAAACACTTAACTACGAACAATTTTTTTATTAAGATTATGAAGACTCTTTATTTTAGCTTTGAATCCCCCTTTTTCATATGGTTAGTTTCTAAACATGGATTAATTCAAATGATTACCAATATAAATATAATTAGTAGTCATGATCCGATCTCATAATATTTTCACCAATTCGTGAACAACTATGTAATGATCATACATAACTAAACACATAATTTATTATTTAAGATAGTTAGGCTATGTGAGAAATATCTAAGATTATTATCTTTCATCAATACAAACAATGAAACAAAATTATGATCAAATTATTATCTTAACATGTATAAAGTTGTTACGTCTATTACCTAAACTAAGATATGGAAAATCCTAGCTCTAGCAATTTAATGATCAGAAACTACTAGTTAATCAAATTCATGCAATCAAAATGGTCCTCCAACTAGACTTAAATTGAATCAAAGCAACAAATATTAGAATTTGAACATGCTAGGTATTATAAATAAAACGCAAGCTCAACCAAGTTCATAAAATCCATGAAAAGCAAGAAACTAACACATAGTATTAGGTTCATTTACACTAAATGAAATCCTAATGATTTAGCAACTAATAGCATAAAATAAGCTCAAAAACACATAAGAATTCAATCTAGAGATGTTCAATCTAATGCAAATCGATTGTATTATGCCAGTTATTGATACGAATCTTCAAATCTAGAGTCTCCAGTCGACTTTTCCTTCCAAGGGTTGCTTTTCAAAATTCTCTGGCTCTAAAATCGACTTAGAACTCTATAATATGTCTCCAATCTCCTTTTTGTCAATCTAGTAAACGATAAAAGTATTTTTCCTAAAAGCACACCTTACGTCGTTAGCTGTAGGGTCTCATGACGTGAGATCAGTTGATATCCTTCCTCAATAATCAAATTTTCTCTTTGCATAGTAATCTTCTAGAACAATCATTCTCACAATGTGAATTTTCATGGCTTATTGTTTGAGCTTCTAGTTTACATGCATAGTCGATATTTTTCCATGCGCCATGCCGTGGTACTCTGAAGCCATGCTGTGTGAAGTGTATTTTGATGATTTTTTTTTATTTTTAGCTCGATTAAGCTCCCAGCTTCAACTCAAGTCTTTCCAGGTTCTAGCTTTTGTCTTTTATGGTCTTTTTTCAAGTGTATCCTTTTCAGCTGCAAAATGTAATTTAACTTAATAAGTATCAAATATCTATCCATTTAACCAAAATATACTTTAAAATGTATTAAAATAATGCGTACATATATGTATAAATATAGCAATATCAAAATACCCCACACTTGGCTTTTGATTTTCCTCAAGCAAAACTTATCTTTTAGTACATCACATAGAACCTTGCCCACCAATATCACACAAAAAAATATGAATTGAACCTAATAATTACGTCTTATCTCAATGCATGTATTTTTGTGTAGATTCTAAATGCCTCCTAGCCCTAAATACTTACGATCCTCATTTTATGCTTCCATCTGAATCCATCCCCATAAATCTTTCTTAACATCAATGTATTTTTGGTTAAGCTCCCCAACATACATATGAAAAAATAACCTAAAAAGAAAAACTAAAATAATAATAACTTTGACTTTTAGCAGTTTGCCTTCTTTAACTTTATTTAAATTTGAGTCATCAATAATCTAGAACTTTTTGATCTTTTTCTTTATAATATTTATTGGTCTTTATATCTTTGTAGACTCTTATTCACTGAATCTTTTGCAACTTTTTCTCTCTCTTTTTTTGTAACGACTCACTTTTTTTTCCACTCAAAACTAAAAATCCTAAGGAGAATAATGTATGCTTCAGGGAGGGAACTTAACTTCAACCATTGTAGGCTAAAGGTATTAGTTTAAAGTGTAATGACTACATAAGCTCTCGTAGATACATTTCTGGTACACAATGTTAAATGTATTTTGTCCCTTACATTAAATAAGGTTATGTTTTTCTCTCATGATTTTCACTAGAACTGGGAAGCCACAAAGATATTATAACAAATTTGTTCAACTTAATTTTAGAGTTCTTATCAAAGTATCGCACATAACACTAGTAGAGTTAGCTCTAATGCAATAACATCAGAAAAAAATTATTATTTATAGATTTCTTAACTTAGACCGTTTTTTAAGTCTTTATTTTTCAAATTGCTACCTAGTATATATTTTAAAATCTTGCATTTCAATACTCATACCCCATACTTCAATTATACAATGCCCTTATTGTATATGATAACAAGTAAAGCATATAAACACAACCATTACATTGAATACATAAAATGTTTTTACATCTATTTGATTTATATCCATACACATCAAAAGAAATAAAAAGTAAGATGTGACATTATACGCTTTGTCTTCTCAAAAGCCGGCGGGAATACCTGTCTATTGAAGTGATTTTGAAAGAGTATTAGCATAAAGCTGGTGAGCTCATAAGCATTTTGTTTTGGAAAATGGTACCATGTTCTTGAAAAGTGCATTATGTTTCTCCAGAAAACCTTATAATTTATAATGTAATGAAGGTTGAGTAAAAAGCTTCATACCAGTTCCTTCTATGAGTACTTAGTGTATACAAATCATATACAATCCAAATCGAACAAACAATTAATTGTGTGGTTCCGCCCCGAGCCATCAACCAAACAAGGAACAGGGAATGGAGTGGGAAACACACATTCCACTGGTTGTCGGATCCCGATGTACATAATCCTGAAGTATTCACTATGTACTTTCAAAGTTAACGGTATTGGTCATTTGAATTCTGTTGAAAGTGTTCCCTGAGAAAATACCATATTTTCTAACATATATGTTTGTTACCGTGTTTTGTTTGAAAACCCTAGCTACCACCAGTATATATAGTATGTTCTTGTCTGAGAACCCTAACAACCACCAGTATGTAAATTAGTTTTATTATTTAAAATAAAAACCATGTAGTTTCCATACATGTGTTATTAATGTATCGTTCATGAAGAGTATATTACTACATAGATATATCGTTTATCTCCATTTGCGAATTTTTTGGCCATGCTGACTGATACGATGAGAATCAGACACCAATATCCTTAATGACTTTGTCACGTGTAGACCTGCCCGTCCTACTGTAGATAGTACCAAGGTGCGGTATTGTCAGTCCCGTATAGATCTATACACAAACTCATGCTCTCCCTCCAGGAGACTCTGGACCATAAGGGTAGTCTTCCACTAGTACAATTCGTTAGTACCAAAGACTTGTCTCCCAATCTAGATTAACGACTTTACTAGTAATAGAAAGAAAATCCTTTTTATAAATAATAATTAGGTTGTAAATGGTACTCTTGTTCGCTAAGCTGTATACTTATAATAGTTTATGTGCCTGCATAGGTAAAATCATGAGTTGATATTCTATACTATCACACACCCGAACCGTCAGGAAAACAACGACGGAAACGTCCGGGGGCGGCGACGTCATACATAGTATCACAACCATTGTACATAGTAAGCTGAAAGACCCCAACTTTCGTATTTTTGAAAGACCCAAACTTTCATACTTCACAATATCATTACTCCAAAACATGCTATTTGCATATTCATAAAAGCAATATTTAACAGTGATAAAGGGAATTACAAACTATTGGATACAAATCGTCTATTACAAAGTGTTATATATATTACATAACTACCCAGGATATTGTAATTTATACAAGCATAAACTATAGTACAAAAGTACTATTACAAACTATTCTAAATCTTTCAATAGTATGTGAACATACTAGTTACTTAGCACATGCAATTGTTAAACATTGATAGGGTAAGCGGTGACGCTTAGTGAGTTCAAAAATAGATACAATATAACGTTATGCCATATATATACTTCAATGTGGCAAAAGCAAAGAGGAACAACAAGATGTATGTGAGATCATGTGACAAGCATTCATATGAATCAAAGACTTTTTTCTAAGATATACTTTTCAATTCTTGATATACATCCATAAAGCTTTGGCCCAAATGGCATAGAAGACATGCAATTTCTGATTAACATCTTGTTAGATTTCAGGCTTATAGTCCTGTCTAACCATTTGCCAATGCCATAGAATAGAAGTCATTCTCTTACGGAGACATGCTCTACATGGCCAGAGGCTACGTACCAGTACAAATGTGAATCTAAATCCTTTCACTGATCACATGGTCAAAGGTATTACAATTTCTATAAACATAGCAAATAAAATCACATGGGAAAATAACTCAGAATAATAACACTGAAAAGCACATAGCACATATAACACATAACATACAATTATTCCTATATATTGAACTACCCTTAAGTCGACCGGGGGTTAAAATAGTAATTTGGACAACACTTCAGCTTTAAATATGTCTTTCTATGTTGAAAACTGGGAGCTTAATTTAAAACCGGGCTCTGCGAAGGTAGGGCTTCAAAACCAAAAAGATAAAATTTCCGGGTTCTCGGGACGTGTTTCGGGTGCTAAAATTGATACCGGGGCTTCGGGAAAAGTCAAAATAGTGAATATACGGATTTGAGGGTGAAAAATGGAAATTTTCTCATTTTAGTCGGGAGGGTTCGCACCCTCCTATTTATAGGGCTGAGGTTTGGAGTCGGTTGGGAAGGAAGCAGGCAGCGAAGTAGCTCGGTGGCGTCAGTAGCGAGGGGTAGGTGGTGCGAGAAGCGAAGGCCACGAGGCATTCTGCGAGGCTCGGAAGTGGAGCCGATGGGTAGGCGCGTCAGGGGCTCGTGGCTGCTTCAGATTGGGGCAAGCATCGGAATTCCCTTGGACATGACTTCGGTCGAATCAGCATGCGACACACGATGCTTCTCGGAACGGCCACGTCTCCGGTGATGTTGCTGCTTCGTGCGAGGTGACGTGGCTGCGACGTAGGTCTCCGGTGGCTGGTACTATTCATGCGAATTTCGCATACGAGCTCTGTTTTTGACGTTCTTTATATGCACGCGTAGCTAAAATTACGCTTTACAACTTTCGTTTAGACTTCGTTGGCTAGTTTTGAGTTTAATTTTAATATTATTATTTTTAACAGCCCGGGACAAAAAAATCTGTTAAAAATTCATAACTTCTTCATCTGACATCCGTTTTCGTCAGACTTTTTACCGTTGTACTACAAATGACTAGACCTTCGACTCTCGTTTAGGATGTATTGGTCAAATATCGCTCGATCTAAAATTCGAGTTTTTAGCTGTCTACGGCTAAGTTGAAGCTTCGAAAAATCATAACTTCCTCATACGAAGTCAGATTTTGGCGTTCTTTTTATTGAATTTCTCGGTTTAACGAATACTACAACTTTCATTTATATTACTAAGGCTAAAAAGTAGTTTATCAACAACTCACTTTTTACATCATTCGGTGCCGTGCCGATTTGTCGCGGATCTTCAGTTGGTCATAACTTCTTCGTTGTAACTCGGATTTCGACGAGGTTTTCGCCTACAAGTTTCTAACGAGATTCTCTACAACATCAAATAATAAAATTTTACTTATTTGAAATTTTATATTTTCGCTAAATTTCACTATTTGGCTTTTAATTGGAATCTTATAAGACTTCCAATATTTTCCGAGTGATTCTAAACATAGTTTTACTTCATTTCTAGTAAAAACCATTTGTTAGAACTCAACACTCAATTTCACATAGTATTTCACAATTTTATTCATTACGAAATACGATTTCAAAACGTGTATGTTACAATACCTCCTCCTTTTGAGGATTTTGTCCCCAAAATTACATCGATTAAAATAAATAGGGATATTTTGCTTTTATCTCATTCTTATTCTCCCAAGTAAAGTTTGGGCTACGATGGTGTTTCCACTTGACTAGCACCAATTTTACTTCTTTATTGCGTTGCTTAGTTGGTCTTTCATTCACGATTTCTTCAGGCTCTTCAACATATCTTAACTTATTATCCAATTTCACCTCGGATAATGGAACTGTCTCATCGTAGATGCTCAAGCATTTTCGCAGATAACTTACATGAAACACATCATGAATACCTGCCAAATCTTCAGGCAATTCTAAGTGGTATGCTTGCTTTCTAATTCTCTGGATGATTTTGAAAGGACCAACAAATCTAGGATTCAACTTTCCTTTATTCCCAAATCGCATATGGCCTTTCCATGGGGATACCTTCAGCATCAGGAAATCACCCACTTGGAATTCTATAAGTTATCTTCTCTTTTCCGTATAGGACTTCTATTAATCCTGGGCCGCTTTCATTCTTTCTCGTACGATTTGAATTTTGTGGGTGGTGTCTTGAATCATTTCAAGGCCTCCAAGGATCTTTTGTCCTACATCATGCAAACATAACGGCGTATGACATTTGCGACCATATAATGCTTCATATGGTGGCATTTTGATTAAAGTGTGGTAACTGTTATTATACGGAAATTTGACAAGCGGTAAGTATTTATCCCAATTACCACCGAACTCCAAGAGACATGCATGAAGCATATCTTCTACTGTTTGGATTGTTCTATCCGTTTGACCATCTGTCTGGGGATGATAAGCGGTGCTGAGAGCAACTCGAGATCCCAATTCGCGTTGCATACTCACCCAAAAGTGAGAAGTGAAGTGAGTATCGCGATCGGAAATGATCTTTAGTGGCACACCATGTATTGAAACAATTTCATCCAAGTATACTTGTGCATATTTCTCCATTGGAGCCATTTCATGCATGGCGAGAAAATGTGCACTGTTAGTCAGGCGGTCGACGATTACCCAAATGCTATCATGCTGTGTAGCAGTCTTCAGAAATTTCGTAATAAAATCCATGGACAGCTCTTCCCACTTCCATACAGGAACACTAAGACTTTCTGGGGTTCCATAAGGCTTTTGGTGCTCTATTTTGACTTGTAAGCATACTAAGCATTCTTGTACATATCTTCCAGTGTCTCTCTTTAATCCAGGCCACCAATAATCAACTCTTACATCGTAGTACATTTTACTTGTACCAGGATGTATTGATAGCTTAGACTTAGGAGCTTCATGTAAAATCTTCTATCTAATCCACCAATCTTTGGAATCCATAGCCGATTCGTAAATACTTTTAATCCTCGTGGATCATCAAGTAAAACATCAACATAATGTACCATTCCTTCCTTCTTCACATTTTCTGGCTTTAAGGCCTCAACTTGCCACTTCTCTAGTTCATCAAGAATAGTGAACTTCACCGTAGTGTGATTAATAGTATAACACATACTATTACGATAAACTTTCCTGCTAAGTGCATCTGCAACCACATTAGCCTTTCCATGATGGTACAGGATTTCGCAATCATAGTCCTTAATCAGCTCCATGGCTCTTTATTGACTCATATTCAGAGTTTGCTGACTGAATATATACTTGAGACTCTTGTGGTCAGTATATAATTGGCATTTTGTACCAAAAAGGTAATGTCTCCAAAGTTTTAGGGCAAATGCTACTGCAGTGAGTTCAAGATCATGGGTGGGATAATTCTTTTCATAATCTTTAAGTTGTCTTGAGGCATAGGCTATCATTTTACCACGCTGCATCAACACACAACCGAGTCCCAATCTTGAAGCATCGCTATATACGGAGAAATCATCATCACCTTCTGGGAGTGACAAGATGGGAGCATGAGTCAAAAGATCTTTTAGAGTTGAGAAAGCTTTTTCTTGAGCTTCACCCCATTCGAACTTCACTTCCTTCTGTGTAAGACTTGTTAGAGGTATGGCTATACGAGAAAAGTCTTTAATGAATCTCCGGTAATATCCTGCGAGACCTAAGAAACTTCGAATTTTGGAAGCATTACGGGGCACTTCCCAATTTTGAATGGCTTCGATTTTGCTGGGATGTACAGATACACCGTTACTAGAAATAATATGGCCGAGAAATTGAACTTGACGAAGCCAAAATTCACATTTCAAGAATTTAGCATAAAGTTTCTCCTTTTGAAGATGTTCTAAGATTTCACGAATATGAACGGCATGATCTGCTTCAGACTTGGAATAGATTAGAATATCATCAATGAATACGATGACAGACTTATCGAGCATTGGGCGGCATACTCGATTCATCATATCCATGAATACAACAGGATCATTTGTCAAACAGAATGGCATGACATGGACTTCGAAATGCCCATAACGAGTACGGAAAGCAGTCTTCGATACATCTTGCTCTTGTACTTTTAAATGATGATAGCCAGATCTCAAATCAATATTTGAGAAATAGCTAACACCCTGAAGTTGTTCGAACAAATCGTCGATGCGAGGTAGCGGGTACTTGTTCTTGATAGTCACCTTATTCAGCTCACGATAATCAATGCACATTCGCATCGATCCGTCTTTCTTCTTGACAAATAATACTGGAGCACCCTAGGGAGAGGTACTCTGTCGAATAAAGCCTTTGTCAAGTAATTCCTGAAGTTGGATCATCATTTCTTTCATCTCGGCTAGCGCAAGACAATAAGGAATCTTTTCAATCGGAGCAGCACCGTGCACAAGGTCAATTCGGAATTCTACTTGTCTGTCCGGAGGAAGTCCAGGCAGATCATCGGGGAAAACATTGGGATATTCGTTAACAATGGGAATATCATTTACAGTTTTATTCTCCTTTCTTGAGATGTCAACTGTATAGGCCAGATAGATAGGACAACCTTTCTATATGAATTTATGAGCTTTGAGGAAAGAGATTATTTTTAAGATCCTTTGTTCACCGTAGACATGAATATAATCTTCCTTTTCAATAGGAATGCGTACCATGTTTTTGTAACACAAGAGTTTTGCATGGTTCTTTGACAACCAATCCATGCCGAGAATAATATCGAAATTAGGCAAGGAGATAGGGATTAGGTTAGCAAGAAAATTATAGCCTTCAATTTCTATGACACAATCCCTATATATCTTATCAACAAGTAATGATATACTTCCTGCAGTATCTACGTGAAATGGTTGAGCGAGTGCATAGCAAACAGTTTGAAAAGAATACGGAAATTCATAAGATACGAAAGAATTCGAGGCACCATAATCAAATAAGATGTGAGCAGGTCTAGAGTTGACAAGAAATGTACCCGTCACAACATTCGGGTCCTCACGTGCTTCTTCTATGTTAATCTGGAATGCACGACCCTTAGCTTTTGGCACCTCCTCCTTTTTAGCTGGAGTACTCTTCGGTTGTTGGATAGGGACTTGACTTCTCGTTGGTTGTTGAACAGTAGCTTGACTTCCCGTCACTTGGCTGGTAAGAGTAGGACAAAAACGCTTCTTGTGGCCAGTAATACCACATGCATAACAAATCACATCCCTCCTTGGGCAAGCTGGCTTTATATTACTTGTTTCTCTACACCCATAACAGACAATGGATTCCTTTTCTATTTTGCATTGACCCGGATGATTCCTTCCACAAACGCGACAAGAAGGCGATTGAATAGCAACAGATTATGACCTACCATGACAACGAAAAGCACTTTGAGATTGTGCTTGGTTGCTAGGATCAGTTCGAATAGATTGAGCTTGTGGAATAGTGGAAGCAGGAGTAGTTCTTTCAGTACGTGGATGCTTTGGAACAGTAAGAGTGGCACCACGTATTTCTAAGTCATGGTCATGCCTTCGAGAATACTCAACAGCTTTATCGAATCCCGGTTGACAACGAAATCATGGATTTCGTGTCGTAGTCCCTCCATGAATAACTGAATTTTCTCGTCTTCAGTTGGAATATACTTCGTAGCAAATCTTGCTCTTTGATTAAACTGAGTTTCATACTCATTCACAGTCATTCCTCCTTGTTTAAGCTTGAGGAATTCCTTCTTCAATCTTCTCCTCATATCTAGAGGACAATATTTATCTAGCACACGAGTCTTGAACAACTCCCAGGATACGTTCTCCTGGTCACATCCATCGGGAGCTTCATATGTTGCTTCCCACCAGACTAAGGCTTCTCCAATGAGCATTGCAGAAGCATAGATAGCCTTGTCTTCATCATCCACATGAGAAACACGAAATACTTTCTCGGTGTTCTGAATCCAAGTTAGAACAATTATAGGATTAAGGACATCAGAAAACTCCGTAGCACCACTGCTCTTGAAATCTTTGAACGACGTTTCACCTTTCCGCTTGAAGATTCTCCAGTGACTTTCTCTTTTCCTTTATCATGATTCTTTTTGTGTTCTTCGAGATTCCATCGAATAACACCAGTAAGTCTACCTAATAGTCGCTCCTCACGAGAAAATACTGGAGTATTCACTTCCTCGGGTTGAGGATCTCCACCAACCTCCGGGGTATGGCTACTTACTTGTTCAGCCATCGATCTTAAATACGGAGTAAGATAGTATTTTAGAATATTAGGGTTTACTATTATCTAATACTTTTACTTATATATTTCCTATTGTTTGTATCCGTATACTTACAATGATTAAGTTCATATATTGAACTTCCTATAGTTTAAGTCTAAATACCAATCCGTGGAATTTAGTTCACTTAAACTACTACTCTGATACCATGGTTGAAAGACCCTAACTTTCGTATTTTTGAAGGACCCAAACTTTCATACTTCACAATATCATTACTCCAAAACATGCTATTGGCATATTCATAAAAGCAATATTTTACATTGATAAAGGGAATTACAAACTATTGGACACAAACCGTTTATAACAAAGTGTTATATATTACATAACTACCCAGGATATTGTAATTTATACAAACATAAACTATAGTACAAAAGTACTATTACAAACTATTCTAAATCTTTCAATAGTATGTGAACATACTAGTTACTTATCACCTGCAATTATTAAACATTGATAGGGTAAGCGGTGACGCTTAGTGAGTTCAAAAATAGATACAATATAACGTTATGCCAAATATATACTTCAATGTGGCAAAAGCAAAAAGGAACAACAAGATGTATGTGAGATCATGTGACAAGCGTTCATATGAATCAGAGACTTTATTCAAAGATATACTTTTCAATTCTTGATATACATCAATAAAGCTTTCGCCCAAATGGCATAGAAGACATGCAATTTCTGATTAACATCTTGTTAGATTTCAGGCTTATAGTCATGTCTAACCATTTGCCAATGCCATAGAATAGAAGTCATTCTCTTACGAAGACATGCTCTACATGGCTAGAGGTTACGTATCAGTACGAATGTGAATCTAAATCCTTTCACTGCTCACATGGTCAAAGGTATTACAATTGCTATAAACATAGCGAATAAAATCACACGGGAAAATAACTAAGAATAATAACACTAAAAAGAACATAGCACATATAACACATAACATTCAATTGTTCCTATATATTGAACTCGCCTTAAGTTAACTGCGGGTTAAAATAGTAATTTGGACAACACTTCGGCATTAAATATGTCTTTCTATGTTGAAAACTGGGAGCTTAATTGAAAACCGGGCTCTATGAAGGTAGGGCTTCAAAACCAAAAAGATAAAATTTATGGGCTTCTCGGGGGTCTCGGGACGTGTTTCGGTTGCTAAAATTGATACCGGGGCTTTGGGAAAAGTCAAAATAGTGAATATATGGATTTAGGGGTGAAAAATGGAAATTTTCTCATTTTTGCCGTGAGGGTTCGCACCCTGCTATTTATAGGGACGAGGTTCGGAGTCGGCTGGGAAGGAAGCAGGAAGCGAAGCAGCTCAGTGGCATCAGCAGCGAGGGGCAGGTGGTGCAAGAAGCGAAGGCGATGAGGCCTGCTGCGAGGCTCGGACGTGGAGGCGATGCGAAGGCGCGTTAGGGGCTCGTAGCTGCTTCGGATTGGTGCAAGTGTGGGAATTCCCTTGGACCGGACTTCGGTCGAATCAGCATGCGACACGCGATGCTTATCGGAACGACCACATCTCCGGTGACCCTACTGCTTCGTGCGAAGGTGACGTGGCTGCGATGTAGGTCTCCGGTGGCTGGTACTATTCATGCGAATTTCTCGGAAAATGTGCCCCAAACTTCTAAAATCCATAACCTTCGCATACGAGCTCTGTTTTTGACGTTCTTTAGATGAACGCGTAGCTAAAATTACGCTCTACAACTTTTGTTTGGACTTCGTCAGCAAATTTTGACTTTCATTTTAATATTATTATTTTTCACAGACCGGGATAGGAAAATCCGTTAAAAATTCATAACTTCTTCATCCGACATCCGTTTTCGTCAGACTTTTTACCGTTGTACTACAAATGATGAGACCTTAGATTCTCGTTTAGGATGTATCGGTCAAATATCGCTCGATCTAAAATTCGAGTTTTTAGTTGTCTACTGCTAAGTTGAAACTTCGAAAAATCATAACTTTCTCATACGAAGTTAGATTTTGGCGTTCTTTTTATCGAATTTCTCGGTTTAACGAATACTAACACTTTCATTTAGATTAATAAGGCTAAAAAGTATTTTATCAAAATATCACTTTTTACATTATTTGGTGCCGTGCCGGTTTTGTCGCGGATCTTCGGTTGGTCATAACTTTTTCGTTACAACTCGGATTTTGACGAGGTTTTCGCTTACAAGTTTCTAACAAGATGCTCTACAACATCAAATAATAAAATTTTACTTATTTAAAATTTTATATTTTCGCTAAATTTCACTATTTGGCTTTTAATTGGAATCTTATAAGACTTCCAATATTTTCTGAGTGATTCTAAACATAGTTTTACTTCATTTCTAGTAAAAACCATTTGTTAGAACTCAACACTCAATTTCACATAGTATTTCACAATTTTATTCATTACGTAACACGATTTCAAAACGTGTATGTTACATAAGCATAGTAAACACACCATTACATTACAATAAGAATATTTACATTTTTTTAAAAGACTTGAAAACATAGATTATATACATCGGTATAATAAAAAATAATGATGAGACTTCTATACGCTCCGTCTTTTCCAAAAGTGATCGAAGTACCTGTCTAACGTTCACCTGAGAATACAAGCAGTTTTAGAAATATCAGCATAAAGCTGGTGAGTTCAAAAGCATGATTTTTGTAATGAAAACAGGTCACTAAACTTATGAAAATACTTCATTTTTATGTCGTTAGTATTGAAAACCATTGTTACCGAGTTATGAAATACGTAAGCATATTTTCCAAGAAAATCCCATATTTTCTAACATGTTTGTTGGTTCCTGAATGAAAGGCACTTTCTATTTGAAAGCCTTCGTTACCACCAGTATGTATAGTAGTTTTATTACTGAAAATAAAACTGTAGATTTTATCCCTGGAATACCCTCCAGTAAGTATATAAGTAATTTTATCAGTTAAAATAAAACTATAGAAGAAGGAAAATCCTGTAAACAATGATTAGTTTATACTTATTGTGAGTCGTATGACCATACTAATCTGACTGATGACCTCCTTGACATTTCTTCAGGCATCGCACGATTACCAAAATTTGTCACCCCAGGTGTGCCCGCCTAACTGTAGCTAGAAGTTCAGGTGTGGGATTGTCAGTCCCGAATAGATCTACTCAAAAATTTGACGCTCTCCCTTTAGGAGACTCAGGGTATACTACCTGTGAGGATTTATTGGCACCCCGCGGGGGTATGATGAAGATAAGTCTCACAATCTTGTATTAAACTAGTTTACGTTTGGTTCGGTTGTTCTTGAGTTCAAAATCATTGAAATGATGGAGAGTATAAATAATTATACATAAAATAATTATTTAGCAAGATACTCTAGGTTAGCAATGGATAAACTAATTCTGACATAATTTATATCTTTGACTTTTCATGAAATTCGAATCTGTGAAACAAGTAATGAAAATCCCAAATTATTCCCATAATAATTTGAATGGTTTGATAAGTTCTCACGCTGTTTTGAGGCCTATGTAATTATATTGAGAAAACGCCCCTTATGCTCCGCATATTACAAAAGGGATAAAGGTATCTAAAAGTTTGATAGAAAATCGTTATACTTACACCAACTTTTAAATTACAAAATCCTTTATGATTTGCTTGTATCTGCCCCCCCCCCCCTGAAAACATGAAAAACTTGGAAAGGTGTAGGGGTATGAACTCACCTACTGTGAGTGGAATGAATGGATGTACCAGGTAGGATGCTAGGTGTCAATTGAGGACTTGAACACACTCGAGGATCCTATGTAAGATGAAGCAATACATAATTGTATCTAATTAGTTATTTAATCACTAATTAAGTAAGTAAATACACTCAAATGCGTGAACACACTGTATTTCAAGTGTTAGGAGTGATACGGGTTGCATCTAAGGAGTGTATGGACTCATTATGGAGTTTACTCTTCAAGTGGTGGCCTTAGGGGTGTTTACGGGTGAGGGACCATATCCCCCATGAGTTTACGACATTAAACTCATGCGAATAATGGGTTTGGGTGCTCAAAGGTCTTAAACTACTCAAGGACATATGCTAGACTCGAATCAAGGGCTATGGAAGTGATTGGGGCTTGAAATGGACCTTATTTGGAGTTTATGGTTTTTGAATGATTCCTTGGTGAGTTTACGATCGTAAACACCTGATTTTACGACTGTAAACTCATGTTTGCCACTTTCTTGCATGATTTGGTGCTTCTATGTTAAGCATACAAAGTTCTAGCCACTCATTCAAGTCATAAAAGGGGTTAAGGGCATTTTAACACCAGGTGTTTACGGTTTTGGGATATTCCCCAACCATAAACTCATGTTTACCCCCTTTATTTCATGTTTTCGGGTTGTTAGATCATTCATGCAAGTTTCTAGGTCATTAGCCAAGCATTGGAAAGGTTTTGGGGCATCAAAACCCCCTTTTAGGGTGTTTACGGTTTTGGGATGTTCCCAAACCGTAAACTCTTGTTCTTGGGGTTTTTGAGATGTTCCCAAACCGTAAACTCATGTTCCAAAACGGTTTTGGGATGTTCCCAAAATTCAAACATAGAATACAATTCATGGACTCAGAAAAGAGATGACCATGTTTCTGTTTCATTTAATCTTTGTTCTCAGAAGTGAGGTCATCGCTTGGCATTCCAGCGGACCTTCACTACCGGTATGTGACTTTGTTTCATTCGTTTTGTTTCCCGATTCATGATTTCGATTGGAAAAAGTTCTCGTTAATCTCGATCTCATCTAGAAGGATCACAAGGGTTTCGTCGGATAAACACTTTTCAAGGTTCGAGATGTGGAAGACGGGATGAATATTTTTAAGCTTTTGAGGTAAACGAGGTTGGTATGCTATGGGACCTATCCTAGAGAGGATCTCAAATGGTCCTATGTATCTCGGGTTCAACTTTCCAAAGCATATCATTCCTTTCCAAGGTGAAACTTTCAATAGAATATGGTCACCAACCTGGAACTCCAAGGGTTTTCGTCTGTTATCAGTGTAGCTCTTTTGTGTATCTCTCAAAGTCTTTAGTCATTCCCGGGTTTGTACAACATTTTCTGTGGTTTCACGAATAATTTCTAGGCCAGTGAGAGAGCTATCGAAAACTTGACCCCTAGCTAACTGCATGTCACCCACTTCAGTCTAGCACAAAGGGGATATGCACTTACAGCGATAAAGGGCTTCGAACGGTGCAACCTTGATGCTAGTGTGATAGCTATTATTGTAGGAGAAGTTGAATAAAGGAAAATGAATGTCCCATGACTTGCCAAAGTCTATGACACATGCTCTCAACATGTCTTCTGACGTCTAATTGGTCCTCTCGTTCTGCCCATAAGTTTGTGGATGGTAGGTTGTGCTCATATCCAGCTTAGTTCAAAGAACCTTCTATAGTAACTATCCAAATCTCGAGGTGAATATGCTATCCCGATCGGAGAAAATGGACAGAGGCACATCATGTATACGGGTTACCTATTGAATGTGGATTCGTTCTCGTCTCTAAGCTTGAAATTGACCTGTTGGACTAGTGGTGGTTTTGAAAAATTTGTTGGACATACGTCGGTGAGGTTTCAGAAATTATAGTACTCCTCCCATGAGTACTCCGGGGTTTAGAATACAAAAGACCATTCTGAGGTTTTGGTTGGATCGTCATTATGAGTAAAGAGGGTGTCACTCATCAGTCGGTTAAGGCGGTGGGTTTTCATAATATATGAACCTAGTATGGTGAGGACCACGTCGCTTCACGTCAAATGATGATGTAGGACTCTCTATACAACAAGTTTTGAGTTGATTTGAAAGAGACGTCTATTAATATGATGGTGTATCCGGAGTGTGCTTGTCAATTAATTCGGTATAGGCTTGATAGTGTTTGATAACTAGTGACGATACTTTATACTATGATCTTTCTTGGTACCTATATGATCACTTAGCATATAAAAATCATGTATAATTAAGATGAATAAGACGGTTGACTGAGTGACTCTGCCCTAAATCCACAACCAGACAAGGAACCAGAATTAAGGCGGAATCATTCACTCTAATTCTAAAAAATCTTAGTTATGCATAACCCTAATGTACGTACTAAGCCATCATAGCTCACCTACATAAACTATTAGTTCTCTTATGAATACCGTGACTTGATTGAAAGAGCGACTTATTTATATCTACTTTTTAGTTTCCCTGAATTTTTAATATTAATATAAGTTTAAATTTTAAAGATATTTTTTTGTAGGACATATACCAAAATATCAAATGGGAATTCCTTGTTGCTCCTTTATGTCTTGTTATTAAGTTCCTCCTTATCCTTCTTCATTTCTCTCTATTGGACAATCTCATTTGAGATGTCCCATTCCACCACACGCATTGCATACTTGAATTATACTAGCATTATTGGTCGAAGTGATCTGGTGAGTCCGCGTCCTACGGAAGCGAGTTCCTTCATCACTTCCCTTCTTCGGACAATCTCTTTTGAAATGTTCGGATTCACCGCACCTAAAACAAACCTAACTCATTCCTACACCGAGAACTTGGGTGATTGATCGTCGGGTGATTGATCGTGTCGGTGGCCTGCAGAAACGAGTGGTGTGTCTCTGTCTATTGCAGTTCTTACATCGCAAATTACAACATTTTCCTAAGTGGTAGAAATTGCATTTCTTGCAATCCAGAAAATTTCCAACATAATGTCGTACTGGATTTGGTACTGAAGTGGCAGATGTGGTAGCTGTTGGGGTCATCACAGGTTGGTGTCTCCTGGCAAGTCTTTGAGATAGCTTGTGCTCCTTTTTGTTCTAGAACTTTCGTTTGTTATTCTTAGGTGTGTGAGCTGCAGTATCATTATGGCTATGCACTTGTCTGTTTCCTTGTGTGTTACTGCGGTTTGAATTGTCGAAATTGTTTCCATTCCCGTTTGGGTTATTAGCATTGAATTATGCCATGACAGTTGTCACGGCAACTCTGACTGCAGCCTAAAATGTAGCGGAGTCTATTTGTAAAATTGGTGTCTTGCTAGTTGGTTGCTTACCTTCTTGTGAAGACATGGTTCTATGGCATGAAGAGAAACGATATTTTGAGTAATGATGCTCATCAGTAGTTGTATTTCACAAATTTATATATACACTTATAAATTTCATGCTGTGACAGACTATCCTGAATGTTTTTGACAATAATGTTGAAGTGTATTCTATGGAAGTGAGTAATGCGGGAGTGTTATCTAAGCTAAGTCATACCTATTTCTGAGAGTATCATGATCCGATTTATATAGCGTTCTAATAACCATCCATAAATGAAGTGTATATGAAATAGACTTTTAAATGTTAAGAGACTATTCTTGAATGAATTTCTGTGACCTAGTTTACTGATACTAGTTGCATGAAAAGAGGCGATAAGCCTGACACATAGTGCAAGCAATGTAATCACTAACTCACTAAGTTATATTAATTTACTAGGTATTAGTGTGACATATAAGGTGTACAGTTTCTTCGCATGATTCGATAGTGGTTTCCTCTGTTCTCTATCCCTCCTACGTTTGCTCTAGCTCATTCTTGTGAAGATATGTTGTCTCTAGACACCCCTATAGTGTTTTAGTTCTCAGTAGGTGTATCGAGTCTTCGCTTCTCCTTGGTCCGGGTTTGTCACTGATCTCAGTCACTTTATGATGGAGAGTCTGAGTCCGAACGTCTAAGTGGACCCTGCATATCCTCTCTTGAGAAGGTAAGGTTCATCTATGATCACAATGGTGCTTTTGTCTTAGGTTGATCCCTTTTTATATCTCTATTTCATAAGCCTGTGCTTGTTCCTGCTTGACTCCTTTTTTGACTGTTAACAATGAGTGGTTTCCTCTATCTTTATGGGTTTCACAAGAATGGAGTGTTTAAAGAATCTATGAGATTAATATAACTGTTTTATCTTACAGGGTGATCCTTGCTGGGTCCTTCTATGATCCTGCAGTGTATACAAGTTGTATATAATTCAAGATTAAATAGACTTTTGGAATAGGTGATCCTGCTCTAAGACCACAACCAAACAAGGAATATGAAATAGAGCGTAGATCACCCATTCTAAGTCTATAAAATCATCATTATATAAAACCATGGGAGTATAGACTCTCAATTATAGACTTACCAGCAAGGGTCTTTTAATTTTCACATTAGTTATTTATAGAGCCTAAAAATACCTCTATAGTACTCTTAATTGTATACTCGATACTTATTGTTATCTTATAGTAACTAAAATACTCCTATTGTATTTTAATGTTATATGTTCTGTTCTATCGATCTGTTGTTTGATACATCTTGGTAAGTCTTAGGTTTGCTGCACCACCACTGTCACTCCCAAACACATGTTGGTCATGTCTCAAATAAATATAGTTGATCAGGCTATATTGATCCGAGACATGATCACATAACTATTTGGGTTTAAACATAGTGCCCAACTTTCCCTAAATACTATTATGTAATTCTTACTATGTTATAGTTTCTTGTAAGTATATATACTTGTATACTTCTTGTAAAATACTTATATTTTAAAGTATACTTTTTAGTTTCAGAGTGTTCTAGCCCCTTTTGTGGTTATATTTGTATACCATGTAAGGTTTGGTATCATTAGTTCACTATAAACAATAGCTTTGATACCAATCTGTCATAGCCCCAAACCGAAACGGTTGAAACGTTCGGGGGTGGAGGACATCATGTAATGTATCACAACAATTGCATCATAGTAATCAAAGTAAACACAACCATTACATTGAATATATAAAAGGTCTTTAAATATATTTGATTTATATCCATACACATCAGAAGAAACAAGATATAAGACGTGAGTTTATATGCTCAGTCTTCTCAAAAGCCAGTGGGAATAACTATCTATTGATATCCTGAGAATACAATCGATTTTGAATGAGTATCAGCATAAAAATAGAGAGTTCATAAGCGTTTTGTTTTAGAAAACGGTCCTATGTTCTTGAAAAGTGCATTATGTTTCTCGAGGAAACCTTATAATTTATGATGTAATGAATGTTGATTAAAAAGCTTCATACCAGTTCCTTCTATGAGTACTTAGTGTAAACAAATCATATACAATCCAAATCGAAGAAACAATCGATTGTGTGCTTCCGCCCCAAGCCCACAACCAAACAAGGAACAAGGAATGGAGTGGGAATCACACATTCCAATGGTTGTCGGATCCCGATGTACATAATCCTGAAGTATTCACTATGTACTTACAAAGTTAACGGTATTGGTAATTTGAATTCTGTTGAAAGTGTTCCCTGAGAAAATCCCATATTTTCTAACATATATGTTCATTACTGTGTTTTGTTTGAAAACACTGGCTACCACCAGCATGTATAGTATGTTATTGTCTGAAAAACGTGGCAAACCACCAGTATGTAAATTAGTTTTATTATTTAAAATAAAACTATGTTTAAAACCATGTATTTTCGATACATATGTTATTAACGTATCGTCATGAAGAGTATATTACTAGGTATATATATATATATATATATATATATATATATATCGTTTATATCTATTTGCAAGCTTTATGACCATACTGACTGATACGATGAGAATCAGATGCCAATATCCTTAATGAGTTTGTCACTCGTACACCTGCCGGTCATACTGTAGCTAGCAGCAAGGTGCAGGATCGTCAGTCCCGTGTAGATCTATAAACAAACTCACGCTCTCCCTCCAGGAGATTCTGGACCATAAGGGTTGTCTTCCACTAGTACAATACATCAGTACCAAAGTCTTGTCTCTCAATCCAGATTAACGACTTTACAAGTAATAGAATGAAAATCCTTTTTATAAATAATAATTAGATTGTAAACAACACTCTCGTTCCCTAAGCTATATACTTATAATAGTTTATGTGTCTGCAAACGTAAAATCATGAGTTGACATTCCATACTATACTGATTATAGTTTTGTATGTATGTCATGTATTTGATCTATGTGTTGATCTGAAAACGATGCAATTATACTTGTAAGTTAAAAATGTCCCTAGTGCTCAACATGTTACAAAAGGGATAAAACATCTAAATCTTTTATTAATGTGGAAATCGTTTGACTGTATCAATTGCATAGGTTTTTAACTGGATGAATTCCGTTTGCAATAATTCAGAAAATCATTTGTTGTTGGCTTGTATTCCCCCTGAAAACATTAAAAACCATAAAAGAGTAGGGTATGAACTCACTGTTAGTTGCGTGAATGTGTCGGACAAAGAAACCGGAAATGAAGACCCTCGGGTTGATCTACGTGGCACGTAACGGAATCCTAATATCAATTAAATACATATATGTATCTAAATTAGCGATTTCATTAGGTAAAGTGTTAGAAAAACACTTTTTTCGGTTAAGGAATGTTACGGGGACTTGATTGAATTAGGGAAAAAGAGTTTTCAGTCTAATGCACCACTTAGGGAGGGTTTACGGTCGTGAACTGCCTCTTGAAGGTTTTACGAGTTTTGAAGGTTTGAAGTGTATACGGTCGTTAGCTCAAGAACAAGTATGCTGAATTCGATGAAAAACGCGTTTTAGATGCTCCAAAACAACCTCCAAAGGCGATTTCTTGATGATTTCTGAAAGAAATGAAGGTGTTTTTGGGTTTACGGTCGAGAGATAGAGAGAGAATATGATAGACTTTTCGGCCAAGATGGTTCAAATGAAGGTGGGGGTCCTGTGTATATAGCTTGGGAGTATGGTCGATGGTGGGGTCCACCTGATGCTGGCCGTAAATGGTTGTACGACCGTAAACAAGTTTACGGCCGTAAACTCACTTAGGCCGAAAACTTTTAGTTTGTCAAGGAAATTCAGGTTTTTTGCGCGATTTTGGTTTCCGACTCGTATATAAAATTTATATGTATAAAACTAGATGATTTTCTAAACCAAAAAGTTTGACGAAAACTCAATAAAATTCAAATTTTGTTAACAGAAGTCTATTAAAGTTAACGTAAAAAGGTTCGGGTTGTCACACTTGTTGTGTGAAATGAACTACGAAAACATTATATAACATATCAATTTGTATAATCTAGGAATTATTTCTCAGAAATTTTCATCCTGTAAAAAGATGATGCCACGTCATGGTTATACATAGACCACGACATGGAAACTGAACAATAGAAGATTTTTTCGCGAATTAAATCAACTCTAGTCATCTCAGCCAAACACTCGTCTCATCTCTCATATATGCTCTTACCTATATTAATGGACTTTATTAAATCTCGACCCCTCTCTCGTGTGCGTAATGACCCCACACTTATGTGATGCGACGACTCTCATGAAGTATTTCTCGTGACAAAACCACACTCGATCCTAATCGCTAAAATTACTAAAGACATCCAATGGAAAAAATTTCTGCAAATATCTAAAACATCCAATAGCATCAACATGGACAACAAAAATTAAACAAACTAAAAATAAAAATAAAAATAAAAGCACACTAAAATAACTATAAAGGATATCATGATCACTCATCTTTGTCGAAATCATGGTTTAATTGTTGATTAAATCTCTTGTTTGCAAGAAGTGGGTTGTGAAAACAAAAACTTTCGCGACCCATTTGGCTATTTCTTTTATTTTCTTTGCGTCGTTAACTAATAAATAGAACAATAATTGACACAACTAGTCAAAAGTAGCAAGAGTTCGGTCTTCCACTTAACCACTATGATACGAATTGCTATACTAAGCCTCGTGGATTGAGTTAGACCAACCTTGGAAACCAAGGATACATAGAAGGTATTGAAACTCGCATCTAGGTTGTGGTTTCATTGGAGCTTCCTCGACGTGATGTCTAATCATTTGAAAAGAAAAAAAAAAGTGAAGTATTTTTAGTTATTAAAAATTATGGTTTTAGCTTCACTATGTTTTTTTAGTCTTTTAGACAAAGTTCATTTTTTACGTCATCATCAGTTCCATTTTGTTTATAATTTTTAATCTTTCTATTTCTTGAGGGAACATAAGGCTTAAACTTTGGGATATTTTTTAGATGTCATTTTATGAATCTTCTATAATAGTTTTTATTAGTGTTTTACACCAAAGTTTTTGCATATGTGTCTACATTAGTTTAAATAACGTTCAACTCATGTTTTTTCGCTAGAATTCTCGTACTAGTAATATTTTTAAGAAATTTTGTGTGGAACAATATTTTGGATATAACATCAATGAATTTCAGAGCAAAACAGAGTTAAAACACCCGAAAAATCTGGAACTTGGGATGATTTTTTTAACTTGAAGAGTTCGTGTCCGAAACACACATTTTTGGAAAAACATGGTTGTGTTTTTCATACTGCAATCATGTTTTTAGAGCCAAAAATCAATTTTCAGGACTTCAAAGGACTTAAACGAGTGTGTTTCTCAAAAGCATTATCATGTTTTTGGTAAAAATGCCTGAAAAAGAAATGAACTTCATTTAGTTGATGTTATGTATTTTATCATGAGTATGAAGTACTATTATTCAAGGATAATTATTGTTTTATACTGTCTCTAGCTAGTAAACTAGATTATATAGAATGGTGAGGCTTTACTTCAATACTGTACCCTTAGGTGTATAGGGATAAATCCTATCTCAGTATAACCATAGTCTCTTGGAGGGAGAGTGTGAGATTTGTGAATAGATCTTTTCAGGACTGACAATCCCACACCTGAATTTCTTGCTACAGTTAGGCAGGCATGCTTAAGGTGAGCAAATGTCATTTAGCTTAAACGCTTGAAGAACGTTATAAAGGTCTCTAGGTCACATCAAGTATGGTTATACGACTTTCAAATAAGTATAAACTATCTTTGGTTTACAGACTCTACTCTTCATTTGTTTGATTTTAAGTAATAAAACTGGTTTTATGTATATTGATAGTAATAAGGGATTTCTAAACTTGCATCTCTACCTCTAGGATGGATACTTGTTTTTAGGGAAAATATGGGATTTTTTCAGGATAATAGTAATAAGGGATTTCTAAACTTTTATGCATGATTCTACTGATGGATTTTACGTAACAGTAAATTATTTAAGCAATGGTCGTCGGAATAGAACCTAAAAGGTCACAAAAAAGAAACGTCAGCCGCTCTCTGGGAGGAGGTCCCGGAAAGAAGTTCCGACGGTCAAGTTCGTGGGATGAATCTAGAGTTAGAAGGTGAATGATCTAGGCAGAATAGCTTACATTTCAAGGAAAAGTGACTGGCCTTTTATACTGAGGATTTTCCTCGATCCGTATTGGAGGACAATGTTCTGCGTTCATGTCCGGTCCAACGATTAGTCTAGGAGATAATGCTCTGGCCATGCACTTTGTTGCATGGAGCTGTTATCTTTGGACTATAGCTGAGGACAACCTTTAGTGAGAGCAGAATTCCCACGAGGTCGTCTCGCGGGGGTCCTCAGTTGCTAGAGCGGCCGAGTAGCCAACCCGAGCTTCGCTGGGAACTCCTCGCCGGGGGTTTGCTTGTTCCTGGACCGCTCTAAGGGGCGCATCATAAAGTCTCCCAGTCCAGTAGTAATAGCATATGCTAGCTAGCTATGATGTTTTTCACTTAACTGTTGGTTTACGTGTCACGCTTTTAGTTGGTCGTCGCTTTGTTTCCAGTGATGTGACGCTTCGATGTGTACGCGGCGGTTACGTCAGCTGTGTTAGGGATTTTTGTAAATCATGTTGTTCCCTCTTATTTCTCTTAGACGGTTTTGTTTTTTCAGTTTCTATCTTGTTTCTTCATGTCTTTTCCCCTTCTTCCTCTTCTTTGTTTTTGCCATGGCTTCCTCTTTGAGTTTGATTCGGCTAAGTTTTTCACTCTTCAAGAGGCTTATGGCCTTACTCCGGATGACGGAGTGGAGTATTCGGCCTCCGATTCTCTGATTACCCAGCCTCCTCCTGGGAAAATGGGTGTTACTGAAAACCTTTAACGCCGACCTTTTCCTTACACTGACTGAGTTTCAGGAGGAGATACTCCAGCGTAGTGGGTGTAGATTTCAAATGTTGACCCCTGGTGCTGTTTATAAGATGGTAGCTTTCGATATGATATGTCGGGCCAATGTCATCATTCTGGACTACTTTGTTTTTAAGTTCTTTTTCTGGTTTTCTGCTACCAACGATAAGTACACCTTCTCTGGACGCCTGGGAGGCCATAACCTTATCCTTGACAGTAAGCCTTCCAAGAACTCGCAAGACAAATGGCTGTGGGTCAACTGAGAGATGCTTGGCTACGAGGATCCCCAGGAAAACACATTTTCAGATATTATTCCCAAACTGTTCGCCCATAACCAGGTGGTCGTAGATCTCTTACTCACTCTCCAAGTGGACGTTGACATGATGTCGGAGGCCATACTTGTTGGTGTTGGGATGAGCCCCAGTTGGCGTGCTCGGGGGGAAATTTCTATCTTTTACAATGTTTCTAATGGTAAGTCATCTTTACATCTTCCTAATTTATTCTTCTCTACCTCCCCCTGTTTTTTCTTCATGAAAAGATGGGGGCATCATGTTTGCTTCTATTTTCTTGTGATCTTTTTCTTACATCTAACATACGATTGGGAGGTGTCGAATGCTCTATCTGTATGGACTCAGTGTTGTGGGGGTGCTACCAAGGGAAACTGGAGCATCCCATGTTGCCCTTGGTGAGACTTTGCCTCCCTACCCCCTACCGTTTAATTGTTGCTGCTCTAGTGCCCCCATAATGAGTGGAGAGCTCCACTGCGTCGAGAAGCCAACCGGGTTCCAATACTGCGGTGGCCCCTTCCATTATGTCTCTCCCTTCCGCTGAGACAACAGTTGATAATGTGGTGGACTATAAGGTCGGGGTCACTGTTGACATTTGTCAGATTGCGAAAAAAGGAAAGTTATGCAAGCAATGAGTGGCTCGGCGCCCAAGGGCAGTTCAGGGCCTATTAGCCGATGTGTGATGCAACGTCACGACCGTATGCACTTGATGTCTTCTGCACTGTCACATTCAGGGGATGTGTTGGTAATACCCGATGATGACATTCAACAGTTTGAGGGTATCGAGGGGGCATCTCATCAGCCAATTGTTTCTATTCCAATCTCTTTAAGTCCTGGTTTTAGTCCTCAATCTTCAAAGGGCAGTCCTGAACGGTTGTATCAGGAGCCTGCTACTGTGGGAGTACTTCACATCGTGCCTGTTTTCGTTCTAGGATGGTTTCTTTGATCTGACTCCCATTTGTCTGTACGTTCTGCTGCGTTGGATTTTACCGGTCATTATCTTCCTACTACCACCGTATATGATATGGATTCAATGAGAAACGTTTTCTTGGTTCATAAGCTTGCCTATGCTGCTGCGAAGGCCATAACATACTTGGTTGTAGGGTCCTAACGTGTGCAGCGGCTCGACGAATTGGAGCATGCACATTCTGCTCTTGTGGCGAGCGAAGTTTGTTTGAAGGGCGAGGTGGCAGACCTTGCTGCCCCCGCTCATTGGTTGGAGTGTGAAAACAAGTCTTTGGTGTCAGAGAAATTGTTTTTGGAAGATGTTTGGAGTGCTATGGAGGCTCAGGTGGAATCTCTTACCCAGGCGAATGAAGTTCTAATGATACAAAATGAATGTTAGGAGCGGGACCTTGTTGAAAACGAGCGCGAGTTGAAGGTGTTAAGAGCTGATCATAGTTGGCTACTCCGGGTTGGCCTTGTGCGTGTGATGGACAAGCTTATTGAGCATCCCAAGTTTACCGGTGGTATTGGCCGTATTCGTAATGTTGCATTCATTGTTGGTGAAGAATCGGGTTGGGCTAATTTATAAGCACAAGTTAATACTAGAACTTACGACCATTCTGCTAGTGACTCTCAGTCAAGTCATTCTTCGGCCTTGGATGATGCTCTCTTGTCTTTTGCAACCATAGACTATACTGGCTTGCTCGGGTTAGGCCACATGGATATGGGCAGGTTGAAAACATGGTGTGACAACCCGATATTTCGACTCTATGTGATGACCTAAAAATTCAGGTATTGTAACCACTTTTGAAACAATGAGATTAGCATCGGAAATCAAATGTTCAAAAGTCTCTATTGAATTTCCAAAAACAATAGTTATCATGTCAAGATTTTCAGAAATATAAAGAACACTGAAAACCGAGTCATAACGAAGAAGTTATGACCAACCAAAGATGCACAACAAAAACTGTCATTACGGTTAAACGTAAAACGAGAAAATTTCAGTATAATACTTATTAGACTTAGGTATTTAAATAAATTTCGTAGTTATAATTAAACCATGAACAGGCATAAAAAGAACGCCCGAATCTGACATTGTATGAGGAAGTTATAAATTTCCGAAGTTTGGTATAGCGGTAGACAACTAAAAACTTGAAACAGAGATCGAGCAACCTTCGGCCGGAACAACCTAAATGAGAATCGAAGGTCTCGAGAATGTTATTACAACGGTAAAAAGTCTGGCGAAAACAGTCATCAAATGAAGAAGTTATGGATTTCTAACGGATTTTTCCTGCCCCGACCTTTTAAACATAAATAATAAAAATAATTTCAAAATTTGCCAACGAAGTCTAAACGAAAGTTGTAGAGCGTAGTATCACCTACACGTGGCTATAAAAAACGTCGAAAATGGAGTTCGTGTGAAAAAGATATAAATTTTTGAAATTTACAAAATAATTAAAATATAAATGTAATTCAAAATCCGGTATTATCTAAAGGAGGAGTCACCGGACCAATCCGAGTTACGCCCATCGTACCCTCGTACGGCCAACATACTCAAGTGCTAGGCCTCGGAACGTCCACGTCGCCCCTCTACGCCTCATTGTCCCGTCCCATCCAAGCTCCGGTAGCCAAGGATGCGGTCATGCATGACGTACGCGTACGCCCAGCATAACCCCGTACGCCCAGCGTACCGGAGCGGTTCCACCTCCTATAAAAGGGATGCGAGGGTTCCGGGTAATATTGCTCGATTCTTCTCTTTCTCTTGCATTTTTACTCCGTTTTCCGTGCAAGATATATCTAGAAGTATGCATTTTAAGTCCTGTATTATATACCAAAATCCCTTGTAGGGGGAGCGTGATACTTGTGTATAGATCTATATGGGATTAATAATCCCACACCTAAACTGTTAGCTACAGCTAGGCAGGCAGACATAGGGTGACAAACATCATAACTTTCCAACGCTTGAAGAACATTGTTATAGGCATCCTGGTCAAATAGCATGTTATAAGACTCACATGGAGTATTAAAACACATTGATTTACGGGTTTCTTCAAACTCCTTAGCGATTTATACATAAACCTACTATTTTAGGCATGTGAAGCTCTATTGCATTACAACTTTTGGAACAATTAAACTACCATCTACTATAGTAGAATATATGGGATTTTCTAGGAACATTCAAACATGTAAATACAATTTTCTTTCTATTTCATACAAACATTGTTACTAAATACTTATGAACTCACCAGCTTAAATGTTGATCTACTCTTTCAAAACTACTTGTATTTCTCAGGAATTCAGTAAAACAGGTAAACAGACAGATTTTGAAGAAGGGAAACTGTGGCGTCAGTTTAGTTTCATTTTGACATCATATTGTAATTTGTTTTTGAAACAAGTACTTTTCAACAATGTAAACTTTTAAATTATATATATGATGGTTGTATTACTTCCTTTACTATATCTTCAACTGTTGCGATACTACATGAAGTCATCCACCCTTGAACGATTCCGCCATTCTGGTTTGGGGGTGTGAAAGATTGGTATCAGAGCATTGTTTATAGTGAACTAAGTATATCGAACCACATAAGATATACAAACTATAAATGCATAGGGAGTCACAGTATCTGACAAAAGGTTTTTACACCTGAACCGCGTTTCATTTTAACTTAAACTATTTGAGTCATAAAAGCACAAATACATGCATACAATAATTTATTTTCATACTTAGAGAAATATAGAAGTATAATAAAAAAATTGTGTAGTGCAGGTGTGCCTTGGGATATGTAATCGGAACTGGGATGAATATAGTCTAATCAACTATATTTGTCCGAGAGCCAACTAACATATGCCAGGGGGTGTTTGCAGTGGACAACAAATTTAAAAATTACCAAGAGCATATCATTAAGAATACTATGGGAGTATTTGGGTATCTTCAACTGTCAAACTTAGGGGTAAAATTTACGTGATTTAGCTTATAGTCAATTCTTAAACCTATTCACGTATAGATTCAATGGCTGGATTTCATCACCCCGACGACCCCTACTACCCTAACCAAGGTAATGAAGGATGGATTGTAGATGACCCCGAGGAGGAACCCATGGAAGATGAGGAAGAGGAAGATTCAGATAGCTCAGCTATAGAGCCTGAGGTAATCAATCCATCAGCCGTCAAATCTCCATCGGTTCGACCTCCTTTTAGGATAGGATTTCAAGGAAAAACTCTCATTTGGGGAAGCCACATCCATCATTGGAGTCAGCAGCAAGGACTGCGCCCTCTTTGCGGTATGTGTCGGGACTTCTACGATGTTAGCGGAGGAAGTTTAGATGATCGAGCACTCCTAGTTGTGGTAGGAAAACTTACTAGTTAGGCTTATCAATACAATTAAACACACGGTTATTATCGTGTGTAACATAAAGTTTCACCATATACTCTTTTTATCAAGTAAAGCATATACGATTCATAACTACTACATGAGAACTTCGTATGCGATATATATATATATATATATATATATATATATATATATATATATATATATTCTAAATAACATCTTGTCTTTTGGAAATAAAACATGTTTATATACATATAAACGAATCAAACACTTTATTTATACTCTAAGTATATATGATCATTTATGTCACTATTTATGTTATACTATACATAACAAGTGAGTATTACACTAGGGTTTACTATACGAAAGAAAAACCCATCTTGAAAAACTATAATAGGTATAGTTTACGAGAAAACCATGAACAGTTACATACTAGAAACACTATATCAAAGAGATATTTTCATACACAAGAACAAATAGACATTTTCGTACGTAAATCTGTTTTATACTAACTTTTGTTTGACATTTCACGTACTTTCGAGTATGCATTTTAAGTCATGTATTATATACCAAAATCCCTTGTAGGGGGAGCATGATACTTGTGTATAGATCTATAAGGGATTGATCATCCCACGCCTAAGTTGTTAGCTACAGCTAGGCAGGCAGGCCTAGGGTGACAAACGTCATAACTTTCCAACGCTTGAAGAACATTGTTATAGGCATCCTGGTCAAATAGCATGTTATAAGACTCACATGGAGTATTAAAACACATTGATTTACGGGGTTCTTCAAATTCCTTAGCGATTTATACATAAACCTACTATTTTAGGCATGTGAAGCTCTATTGCATTACAAGTTTTGGAACAATTAAACTACCATCTACTATAGTAGAATATATGGGATTTTCTAGGAACATTCAAACATGTAAAAACCATTTTCTTTCTATTTCATACAAACATTGTTACTAAATACTTATGAACTCACCAGCTTAAATGCTGATCTACTCTTTCAAAACTACTTGTATTTCTGAGGAATGCAGTAAAACAGGTAAACAAACAGATTTTGAAGAAGGGAAACTGTGGCGTCAGTTTAGTTTCATTTTGACATCATATTGTAATTTGTTTTTGAAAGAAGTACCTTTCAACAATGTAAAATTTTAAATTATATATATGATGGTTGTATTACTTCCTTTACTATATATTCAATTGTTGCGATACTACATGAAGTCATCCACCCTCGAACGATTCCGCCGTTCTGGTTTGGGGGTGTGACAGATTGGTATCAGAGCATTGTTTATAGTGAACTAACTATCGAACCACATAAGATATACAAACTATAAATGCATAGGGACTCACAGTCTATGACAAAACGTTTTTACACCTGAACCGCGTTTCATTTTAACTTAAACTATTTGAGTCATAAAAGCACAAATACATGCATACAATGATTTATTTTCATACTTAGAGAAATATAGAAGTATAATTAAAAAAATTGGGTAGTGCAGGTGTGCCTTGGGATATGTAATCGAAACTGGGATGAATATAGCCTGATCAACTATATTTGTCCGAGAGCCAACTAACGTATGCCAGGGGGTGTCTGCAGTGGATAACAAATTTAAAAATTACAAAGAGCATATCATTAAGAATACTATGGGAGTATTTGGGTATCTTCAACCATCAAACTTAGGGGTAAAATTTACGTGATTTAGCTTATAGTCAATTCTTAAACCTATTCACGTATAGACTCAATGGCCAGATTTCATCACCCCGACGACCCCTACTACCCTAACCAAGGTAATGAAGGATGGATTGTAGACGACCCCGAGGAGGAACCCATGGAAGATGAGGAAGAGGAAGATTCAGATAGCTCAGCTTTAGAGCCCGAGGTAATCAATCCATCAGCCATCCAGACTCCATCGATTCGACCTCCTTTCAGGATAGGCTTTAAAGGAAAAACTCCCGTTTGGGGAAGCCACATCCATCATTGGAGTCAGCAGTAAGGACTGCGCCCTCCTTATGGTATGTGTCGGGACTTCTACGATGTTAGCGGAGGAAGTTCAGATGATCGAGCACTCCCAGTTGTGGTAGGAAAACTTACCAGTTAGGCTTATCAATACAAGTAAATAATAGGTTATTATCGTGTGTAACATAAAGTTTCACCATTTACTCTTTTTATCAAGTAAAGCATATACGATTCATAACTACTACATGAGAACTTCGTATGCGATATACATATATATATATATATATATATATACATATATATATATATATATATATATATATATATTTGTATGTATATATATATATGTATGTATATTCTAAATAACATCTTGTCTTTTAGAAATAAAACATGTTTATATACATATACACGAATCAAACACTTTATTTATACTCTAAGTATATGTGATCATTTATGTCACTATAAATGTTATACTATACATAACAAGTGAGTATTACACTAGGGTTTACTATACGAACGAAAACCCATCTTGAAAAACTATAATAGGTATAGTTTACGAGAAAACCATGAACAGTTACATACTAGAAACACTATATCAAAGAGATATTTTCATACACAAGAACAAATAGACATTTTCGTACGTAAATCTGTTTTATACTAACTTTTGTTTGACATTTCACGTACTTTCGAGTATGCATTTTAAGTCTTGTATTATATACCAAAATACCTTGTAGGGGGAGCGTGATACTTGTGTATAGATCTATACGGGATTGATAATCCCACACCTAAGCTGTTAGCTACAGCTAGGCAGGCAGGCCTTGGGTGACAAACATCATAACTTTCCAACGCTTGAAGAACATTGTTATAGGCATCCTGGTCAAATAGCATGTTATAAGACTCACATGGAGTATTAAAACACATTGATTTACGGGGTTCTTCAAATTCCTTAGCGATTTATACATACACCTACTATTTTAGGCATGTGAAGCTCTATTGCATTACAAGTTTTGGAACAATTAAACTACCATCTACTATAGTAGAATATATGGGATTTTCTAGGAACATTCAAACATGTAAAAACCATTTTCTTTCTATTTCATACAAACATTGTTACTAAATACTTATGAACTCATAAGCTTAAATGCTGATCAACTCTTTTAAAACTACTTGTATTTCTGAGGAATTCAGTAAAACAGGTAAACAAACAGATTTTGAAGAAGGGAAACTGTGGCGTCAGTTTAGTTTCATTTTGACATCATATTGTAATTTGTTTTTGAAACAAGTACCTTTCAACAATGTAAACTTTTAAATTATATATATGATGGTTGTATTATTTCCTTTACTATATACTCAATTGTTGCGATACTACATCAAGTCATCCACCCTCGAACGATTCCACCGTTCTGGTTTGGGGGTGTGACAGATTAGTATCAGAGCATTGTTTATAGTGAAATAAGTATATCGAACCACATAAGATATACAAACTATAAATGCATAGGGACTCACAGTCTCTGACAAAACGTTTTTACACTTGAACCGCGTTTCATTTTAACTTAAACTATTTGAGTTGTAAAAGCACAAATACATGCATACAATGATTTATTTTCATACTTAGAGAAATATAGAAGTATAATAAAACAAATTGTGTAGTGCAGGTGTGCCTTCGGATATGTAATCGGAACTGGGATGAATATAGTCTGATCAACTATATTTGTCCGAGAGCCAACTATCGTATGCCAGGGGGTGTCTGCAGTGGACAACAAATTTAAAAATTACCAAGAGCATATCATTAAGAATACTATGGGAGTATTTGTGTATCTTCAACCGTCAAACTTAGGGGTAAAATTTACGTGATTTAGCTTATAGTCAATTCTTAAACCTATTCACGCATAGACTCAATGGTCAAATTTCATCACCCCGACGATCCCTACTACCCTAACCAAGGTAATGAAGGATGGATTGTAGACGACCCCGAGGAGGAACCCATGGAAGATGAGGAAGAGGAAGATTCAGATAGCTCAGCTTTAGAGCCCGAGGTAATCAATCCATCTGCCGTCCGATCTCCATCGGTTCGACCTCCTTTCAGGATAGGATTTCAAGGAAAAACTCCCGTTTGGGGAAGCCACATCCATCATTGGAGTCAGCAGCAAGGACTGCGCCCTCTTTACGGTATGTGTCGGGACTTCTACGATGTTAGCGGAGGAAGTTCAGATGATCGAGCACTCCCAGTTGTGGTAAGAAAACTTACCAATTAGGCTTATCAATCCGGAGTTCAAGCAAACCAGATTCACGAGGTTGACATAAGGATGGAAGAGACCACAACTGATATCCGTCGCCTAGACATGCTACAAGGGAATGCTCAAGTCTACACCAACTCCCTCCCGGAACGAATGACTGCAGCTCTCTTCGAAATGAGAGATTTGAGGGAGCAACAAGATGCCTTTGACAGGCGTCTCATGGGAGCCAAGAAATCGGATGCAGAGTCAAGCTCCAAGAGTAATCCGCACAGCAAGCAGTGCTTGCCTAACTCCCAAATTTTGATATAGAATAGGACATCGACTAAAAGTCTTAGCTTCTTTAACTTTCTGTAATCAGAGACCTTTAGAAAGGTCAAAATCTTCTAACTTCGGATGTAACGCAACCATATGTTTAATATATATATATATATATATATATATATATATATATATATATATATATATATATATATATATATATATATATATATATGGCATACCTATTTCGTGTGTTAATTCTGTGCATTTCATTCGAGTTCATGAGTTTGTTTATTGTTATTCAATCTCCATTGGTGAATCAAACTCAAAGCCCTATATTGGTCAATCCAAATTCCTGAACTATTAAAGATAGTTAACTCGTTGTCATTCAACTCTCAACCACCAAAACTTATAATCTTTTATTTTTATTTCTTGGCAGCGTGATGCGTCCTCCTCCAAACCTAAGACCCAGGCTGGGCACGGTATCCCCACCACCACCATCTCCATCGACGAAAAATGTCGCATTGATTGTTGCTGTAACAGCAGCAATAATAGCAACAATGGTACAAATGAGTAATAATGGGTCGGGAGGAGGAGCGAATAGCTCTACGAATGGCCAATATCCAGGTCATTCAGGGGATTGTACCTTTAAGGACTTCACCAATAGCAAGCCCATGAAGTTTAACAGATCCTGAGGAATAATGGCTCTATCACAATGGATAGAGAAAACATAAGCGGTTTTCGAGATCTGTGCATGTATGGAAGTGAGCAAGGTAAAATTTGCCACCTGTACATTCTCCGAGATAGCCCTGATGTGGTGGAATGGGCACGTCAAGTCACTAACAATAGTAGAGGCAAATTCTATGGGCTAGGAGAATCTAAAACAGTTGTTAATGCAAGAGTACTGTCTAAGGGGCGAAGTGCAAAAGCTAGAGCAGGAACTTTGGGGCCTTACTATGGTAGGCTCGGACATCACGACCTATACCGATAGGTTTAGTGATTTGGCAATCCTTTGCCCAGGGATGGCTGATCTAGAGAGCAAGAAGATCGAAAGATACATCTGGGGACTGTCACCCCATATTCGAGGAAGTGTACTAGCTTCCGAACTAGTCACTTTCAATAGCGCCAAACAGTTTCCACAAGATCTCGTTGATGATGGAATCTGTCAAGGCTTCGCAACTGCTGTCCCGTAGCAAACCATAGGAGACAACAACAACATCGGTACCAACAACAACAAGAAGAAGAAGTTCTGGAACAAGAGGAAGGGTTAGTCTTCGCAGGAACCTTCCAAGAGGCAACAAATAGTAGCAATCCATGCCGCTACTACCCCCACTGCTGCTCCGGTAACCCCTGCACCAACGAAAAAATATGCGGGGAACCTGCCAAAGTGCAACAAATGCAACTTCCATCACAACGAAAGTTGTTGAGAGATGCATTGCAACAATTGCAACAAGAAAGGACACACTTCCCATTTCTGTAAGGCACCGGTACGACCAATCACTCAAGTCCCTGGAGTTGGGGTGGGTAAGGCATGTTATGGATGCGGTGAGGTTAGACACTACAAGAGGGACTGCCCTAAGGCAAGGAATGCTAGTGCCATGGGAAGAGTGCTGGCAATAGGACAGAACCATAGGAAACAACAACAACATCGGTACAAACAACAACAAGAAGAAGAAGTTCTGGAACAAGAGGAAGGGTTAGTCTTCGCAGGAACCTTCCAAGAGGCAACAAATAGTGGCAATCCATGCCGCCACTACCCCCACTACTGCTCCGGTAACCACTGTACCAAAGAAGCAATATGTGGGGAACCTACCAAAGTGCAACAATTGCAACAAGAAAGGGCACACTTCCCATTTCTGTAAGGCACTAGTACGACCAATCACTGAAGTCCCTGGAGTTGGGGTGGGTAAGGCATGTTATGGATGCGGTGAGGCTGGACACTACAAGAGGGACTGCCTTAAGGCAAGGAATGCTGGCGGCATGGGAAGAGTGCTGGCAATAGAGCAGAACGAAGCAATAGCTGATCCCATGGTGGTTACGGGTACGTTTCTCTTCAGTAACGCTTATGCATACATACTCTTAGATTGTGGTGCGGAAAGGAGTTTTGTGAGTCATAAATTCAAGCACATATTGATAAGATATTCAAAGTAGAAATGGAAAACGGTAGAACAGAAAGCACAAATGAAATGTACATAGGCTGCACACTAACTCTAAACGAACATTCATTTCAAATCGATCTAATGTCGATCACTATAAAGAGCTTTGATGTCATCATCGTTATGGATTGGTTAAACCTACACCATGCCGATATTCTTTGTCACGAAAGGGTCATTCGCCTAAAAATGCCAAATGGCTAAACTCTTTTCATTTATGGTGACAAACCCAATACCAATTTACAAATCATCTCTTGCGTCAAAGCCCATAAATACCTACGTAAGGAGTACCATGCCTTTTTAGCCCACGTGGTAGATAACAAAAAAGAAATGAAAGGCATCAAAGACATTCCAAAAGTCTGCGATTTTCCCGATATCTTCCCTAAAGATCTCCCAGGAGTTCCACCAGAACGATAAGTCGACTTCAGAATCGATTTAATTCCCGGAGCTACCCCAGTAGCTAAGTCGCCGTATCGTCTGGCGCCAAACGAGATGCAAGAATTATCCAACCAATTAAATGAACTGCTCAATAAAGGGTTCATCAGGCAAAGCTTCTCACCTTGGGGAGCACCAGTTTTGTTCGTAAAGAAGAAGGATTGATCATTCTGCATGTGCATCGATCATCGGGAACTCAACAAGCTGACTAACAAGACCTAGTATCCCTTACCACGCATCGATGATTTGTTCGACCAACTCCAAGGAGCGAGTTATTTCTAGAAGATCGATTTGAGATCCAGGTATCATCAGCTACGAGTCTTGGAAGGAGATGTTCCCAAAACAACCATTCGAACTCGTTATGGTCACTACGAGTTTGTAGTGATGCCCTTTGGATTAACAAATGCACCGACAGTGTTCATGGACTTAATGAATCGAGTGTGTCGTTCATTCCTGGACAATTTCGTGATCATGTTCATAGATGATATACTCATCTATTCAAAGAGTAAAGAGGAACATGGTCAACACCTCCGATAAATCTTGGAAACTCTAAGAAATGAAAAGCTATACGCAAAATTCTCAAAGTGCGAGTTTTGGATTCGGAAAGTAGATTTCCTAGGTCACGTGGTTAGCAAAGATGGGATACCCGTGGACCCCTCTAAAATCAAGGCAATCGAGAACTGGTTAGCTCCCACAAACCCAACGGAAATCCGACAATTATTGGGCCTTACTGGCTAGTATCGAAGGTTTATACAGAACTTCTCAAAGATTGCAAAACCACTTACCACCTTGACCCAAAAGGGTGTTACTTTCAATTAGAAGAAAGACAAGACGCAACATTCAAAACACTGAAGCAAGCTCTATGCAGCGCGCCTAAATAGTCCTTACCAGAACGAACAGAAGACTTCGTGGTCTACTATGATGCATCTAATCAAGGTCTTGGATGTGTTCTAATGCAATGAGGAAAGGTTGTCGCCTACACCTTAAGACAACTCAAGACGCACTAGGTCAACTACACTACACATGATCTTGAACTAGGAGCAGTCGTTTTCGCGCTAAATATCTGGAGACACTATCTCTATGGCACGAAATGCATGATTTTCACCGATCACAAGAGCCTTCAGCACATTCTCAATCTAAAGGAAATCAACATGAGGCAAAGACGATGGGTTGAACTTCTAAATGACTACGAATGCGAGATTCGCTATCACCCAGGAAAAGCGAATGTAGTAGCTGATGCACTTAGTCGAAAGGAATACTCGGGTCGTAGAGTGAAATCATTAACCATGACGATCCATTTACACCTGTCCGCACAAATCAAGGAAGCTCGGAGGGAAGCCTTGAGAACAGAGAACGTGGCAAGTGAAGCCTTAAGGGGAATGGATAAGAATCTTGAAGTCAAGGGTGATGGAGTTCGTTACTTCATAGATCAGATCTGGACACGAGTTTGTTGGATTCAGAGACGTGGTCATGAACGAGGCTCATAAGACTCGATACTCCGTGCACCTAGGTTCGGACAAGATGTATCTGGACCTCAAGAAACTGTATTGGTGGCCGAACATGAAAGCAGAGATCGCTACCTATGTGACCAAGTGTCTCACTTGCGCCAAAGTCAAGGTAGGGTAGCAAAAGCCATCGGGATTGTTATAACAACCCGAAATACCACAGTGGAAGCGGGAATAGATAACCATGGACTTCATAACCAAATTACCCAAGACATCAGGTGGGCTAGACACCATCTGGGTAATCGTAGATAGGTTAACAAAATCCGCACACTTCCTACCCATAAAGGAAACCAGAAAGATGGAGAAGCTAGCTCGAATATACATCCGAGAGATTGTACCTCTACACGGTGTACTAATATCAATTATCTCTGACAGAGATAGTAGGTTCACCTCACGAATTTGGCAGTCGCTGCAAAAATCTCTTGGAATGAAACTAGATATGAGTACCGCTTACCACCCACAAACTGACGGTCAAAGTGAAAGGGCCATACAAACCTTGGAAGATATGCTAAGAGCTTGTGTAATCGATTTTGGTAAATCGTGGGATACCTATTTACAACTAGTAAAATTTTCATACAACAACAGCTATCACTCCATCATTAAAGTTGCTCCAATTGAATCCCTCTACGGCCGGAAGTGCAGATCACCACTGTGCTGGGCTGAAGTAGGTGACACGCAACTAGCCAAGGGAAATGTACCCATCAACACACTCACTTGACCGGAAATCATAAGAAAAACAACTGAGAAGATTTTACAAATTTGGCAATGACTAAAGGCTTCAAGAGACAGACAAAAGAGTTATGCAGACAAAAGACGGAAACCCTTGGAATTTCAGGTAGGGGACAAAGTGCTATTGAAGGTCTCGCCCTGGAAAGGACTAATAAATTTTAGGAAATGTGGGAAACTAAACCCAAGGTATATCGGACCATTTTAGATCCTTGCATGGATCGGTCCGGTAGCATATAAACTTCGACTACCTTTCATGTGTCAAACTTGAAGAAATGTTTGTCCGATGAGACCGTTGTCGTCCCCTTAGACAAAATCGAAATCAACGAGAGTCTCCACTTTATAGAAGAGCCAATTGAAATCATGGATAGGGAAATTAGAAGAACAAAACAAAGTCGCATATCCATCGTGAAGGTCCGCTGGAATTCAAAGCGAGGACCTGAATACACCTGGGGACGCGAAGATTAGATGAAACACAAGTACCCACATCTTTTTCCCTAATCCATAAGTTTTTTCTTACATTAAATTTCGGGACAAAATTCCCTCTAACGGGGGGATGATGTGACAACCCGATATTTCGACTCTATGTAATGACCTAAAAAGTCAGGTATTGTAACCACTTTTGAAATAATGAAGTTATCATCGAAAATAACATGTTCAAAATCTTTATTGAATTGCCAAAAATGATAGTTATCATGTCAAGATTTTCAAAAATACAAAGAACACTAAAACCGAGTCATAACGAAGAAGTTATGACCAACCAAAGATGCACAACAAAAACCGTCATTATGGTTAAACATAAAACGAGAAAATTTCAATATAATACTTATTAGCCTTAGGTATTTTAAATAAATGTTGTAGTTATCATTAAACCATGAACATGCATAAAAAGAATGGCCAAATCTGACCTTATATGAGGAAGTTATAAATTTCCGAAGTTCGGTATAGTGGTAGACAGCTAAAAACTCGAAATAGAGATCGAGCGACTTTTAGCCGGAACAACGTAAATGAGAATCGAAGGTCTCGACAATGTTATGACAACGGTAAAAATTCTGGCGAAAACAGACATCGGATGAAGAAGTTATGGAATTCTAGCAGACTTTTCCTGCCCCGACCTTTTAAACATAAATAATAAAAATAATTTCAAAATTTGCCGGTGGAGTCTAATCGAAAGTTGTAGAGCATAGTCTCACCTACGTGTGGATATAAAGAACGTTGAAAACGGAGTTCGTATGAAAAAGATATGAATTTTTGAAATTTACTAAATAATTAAAATATAAATTTAATTCAAAATCCGGTATTATCCGAAGGAGGAGTCATCGAACCGATCCGAGTTACGCCCAACGTACCCTCGCACGACCAGCGTACTAAAGTTCTAGGCCTCAAAATGTCCACGTCGCCCCTCTACGCCTCATTTTCCCATCCCATCCAAGCTCCGATTGCCGAGGATGCAGTCATGCATGACGTACGCGTACACCTAACGTAACCCCGTACACTCAACATACCGAGGCGGTTCCGCCTCTTATAAAAGGGATGCATGCAAGAAATATCCCGAAGCCCCGATTTTCATACCCAAGCCCTGAAGGAAGTTTACGCTCTCGAGATTCCCGAGAATCTCGAGAAAATCCGCTTTATCGAGTCAAAGTTCTGCTCGGTTTTCGTGTCACCTTCTCCAAGCTATCAAGTGAGTTCGTACCCCTATAAACTAGACTTTCAAATCTTTTATCAATGCTTTTTATACACTTTTAGGGCGGGGATACACGTAAACATACGATTATTATCGTGTGTAACATAAACTTTCACCATATACTCTTTTTATCAAGTAAAGCATATGTGATTCATAACTACTACATGAGAATTTCATATGCAATACATATATTCTCGATAACATCTTGTCTTTTGGAAATAAAAAATGTTTATATACATATAGACGAATCAAACACTTTATTTATACTCCAAGTATATGTGATCATTTATGTCACTATAAATGTTATACTTTACATAACAAGTGAGTATTACACTAGGGTTTACTATATGAACGAAACACCCATTTTGAAAAACTATAGTAGGTATACTTTACGAGAAAATCATGAACAGTTACATACTAGAAACACTATATCAAAGAGATATTTTCATACACAACAACAAACAGACATTTTCGTACGTAAATCTGTTTTATACTAAGTTTTGTGAGACATTTCACGTACTTTTGAGTATGCATTTTAAGTCCTGTATTATATACCAAAATCCCTTATAGGGGAGCGCGATACTTGTGTATAGATCTATATGGGATTGGCAATCCCACACCTAAGTTGTTAGCTACAGCTAGGTCGGCAGGCCTGGGGTGACAAACGTCATAACTTTCCAACGCTTGAAGAATGTTGTTATAGGCATCCTGCTCAAATAGCATGGTTATAAGACTCACATGGAGTATTAAAAACACATTGATTTATGGATTCTTCAAATGCCTTAGCGATTTATACATAAGCATACTATTTTAGGCATGTGAAGCTCTATTGCATTACAAGTTCTGATACAATTAAACTACCATCTACTATAGTAGAACATATGGGATTTTCTAGGAAAATTCAAACATGTACAAACCATTTTCATTTTATTTCATACAAACATTGTTACTAAATACTTATTAATTCACCAGCTTAAATTCTGATCTACTCTTTCAAAACTAATTGTATTTCTCAGGAATTCGGTAAAACAGGTAAACAAACAGCTTTTGAAGAAGGGAAACTGTGGCGTCAGTTTAGTTTCATTTTGACATCATATTGTAATTTGTTTTTGAAACAAGTACCTTTCAACAATGTAAACTTTTAAATTATATATATGATAACAAGTACCTTTCAACAATGTAAACTTTTAAATTATATATATGATGGTTGTATTACTTTCTTTACTATATATTCAATTGTTGAGATACTACATGAAGTCATCCTCCCTCGAACGATTTTGTCGTTCTGGTTTGGGGGTGTGACACATGGTGTGCTTTTGATGAGGGTGAGGACGTTGTCGAAGGTTTGCGTGTAGGGATCAGTGGAGCGGGCATTGGGAATGACGGTGATGCTGGTGGCGCAGGTGATGGAGTTGCTAGTGGTTCTGGTGGTGGTGCATTAAGTTGTCTAGAGCTGCCCTTTAAGGGTGTGAAAAAAAATCTTGTTGAAGCTTTGTTTTTTTTTTTTTTTTGCTTTGTCTTGAACAACTTATGGCCTCTAAGGCCTTTATCGTGTTTGTATAGTTGGTTATTTTGACTTAGTCCATGGCCCCTAAGGCCTTTATGCGTGAATCGACAATGACTTTAGTTGTTTACTGGGTGTTTTGCTTTTTGGTTGCTACATTGTCTTATTTGTTGAGTATGTCTTCTTACTTTGGCTATATTGAACCTTCTGTGTATGTGTTTTCGTGTTGTTTTTAGATTTACCATTTTGTTGTGTGCATGTGGATTCACGAAGGCTATGTTGTGTTTTCTATTCTAAAAGAAAAATTATATGTTAGACATGCTCACTGTATGTACTAAAGATAATGCATTTTATTTATTTATCTAATTCTGATACATAGTGGTATTGAACTACAATTTCCTATTAGACTACCCTGAGTGTCCGCCTATTGGTCCGATCGATCAATTCGGCTAAGGGATATCTCATTGCTCTCCCTTCTGTATAGGGGCTTACAGTTCTACTCGAAAGTGGTGTACCATCGTCTTCCCTTCTGTATAGGGGCTTGTAATTTTTCTCAAAAGTAGAACCTTCTCAAGTTGCTTGCGTTCCATGTCCTTGTTATTTGCCTTCCTTCTGAGGTTTCTAGGGAGTACGGCACATTGCAATGTACCTCTGTTACTTTGTATGGTCCCTCCCATGTCTGACTCAGCTTCCCATGGGGTTGTGCATGGCTAACTTCATTCTTCCACAGGACGTAGTCTACGACCCAGAAAGCCTTATCTTTGACCCGTTGGTTATATTATATTTTTATTACCTTTTTGTAAGCAGCTTGGCGCATACTTGAGTGCTCTCGCCATTCTTCCAGGAGATTGAGGTTTTCTCATAGATTTTCGATGTTTTCTTGCTCCTAACAATACTCTGTACGTATTGACCTTATCATTATATATGTTGGCAACATTGCTTCGGCTTCATAAACCATGTTGAACGGTGTCTCGTTCGTGCTAGTTCGTGGCGTGGTCCGGAATGACCAAATGAGTTCTGGTAGCTCGTCTACCCAGTTACCTTTTTCTTTGCCCAATCGTTTCTTGATCCCATGTACCAACATCTTGTTAGACACCGCTCTTTCTCCTTTGGCATGAGGATGCACCACAGACATGAACCTCTACTCTATTCCTCTTTCGATGCACCAGTTTCTAAAAGTATTTTTGATGAACTGCAAGCCGTTATCACTGATCAAAACTTTGGGAGTCCTGAATCTCATTATGATGGTTTTCCACACGAATTTAATTATCTATTTTCTGGTGATACACGCTAATGGTTCAGCCTCTATCCACTTTGTAAAATAGTCGACCACTACGAATAAGAACTTTACTTTCCCTGGTGCTTCTGGAAAGAGTTGATGATATCGATCCTCCACTGATAGAAAGGCCACTGGATGACTATACTCGTTAACTTGGAGGTGGTACCCCCTGTGTTGGTGATAAAGTTTGACATTCTACGCAAGCCAAGGGTAAGCTTGACAACGGTTTGATATATGCCCGGCCAGTAGAGCCCCATGCGTAATACTTTGTCTGTGAGTGCCCATGCTCCCTCATGGTCTCTAGCTGAGGCTACGTGGGCTTCCTTTAGATCTTTCCTTCCCAGCTTGCCGTCTATGCATTTGAGCCATTGAGACGTATGGCCTTTTCTGTACAGTGCTCCTCCCAGGATTTCATATTGGGGAGCTCATATTCTTGTTTTCCGAGCCACCTCGTGATCGTCGGGGAGTATGGCATGCTGCAGGTAATCCATGATGGGTGTCATTTAGTTGGGCTATGCTATCAATAGGGATTCAGCTTGGCGTTCATCAATGCTTCTCTCTTTTAACACCTCCACCACTACTTCCTTGGAGAGGTGCCCAAAACATGTTGATGCTAGTTTGTTGAAGGCATCCGCTTGCCTGTTGTTTCCCATTGAAATTTGCTTTATTGTGAAACACTTTAGTGAACTTGTGATTCGTTGTACCACTGTAACATACCTCTCCATTCTCTTATCCTTTGCTTTGAATTCCCCCATGACTTGGTTGGCTGCCAGGTGTGAATCAGTCAAAGATATAGCCCTTTCCATCCCAAATTGTATAGCCAATCTGAGACCAGCTAGCAAGGCTTCGTACTCGGCTTCATTGTTGGAGGTGCAGAAGTCAAATCCTATGGTTTATGTAATTTCCTCACCCATAGGGCTGGTCAGGATTAGCCCTGTGTCTGAGCCTTCTTCGCTGGAGGCTCCATCCATTTAGAGAGTCCATTGTTGGTTAGTTTTTTCCTCCGGACACCCTTGTCGGGTCGTACCAATTATCTCTTGCTGGAGCAACCCCGGGATTTCAAGAAAGAAATCTGCTAAGGCCTGTCTGTTGATGCTTACCCTAGCATGATAATTGTTATCGTGCTCTCCCAATTCTATGGACCATTTTGCACGTCGTCCCGATGTTTCTGGCTTCAAAAGTTGCTTGATCGGGCAACTAGTTAATACCTCTATTAGATGAGCCTGGAAATACCTACGAAGCCTTCGTACTGCATAGATTAAAGCGAGCACCAGCTTCTCGATTATTGGATAATTGATTTCGGGTCCCTGTAGGGCCCGACTCACAAACTAAATCGGAAGTTGCGACCCTTGCGTCTCGACTACTAGCACCAATGAAATGGCGTCTTTGATGCAGACAGGTAGACTTGCAGCGTTTCTTCGGGTATCGGACTAGCCAGGGTAGGGAGTATCTGTAGCGCCTTCTTTATTTTCTACAGCATGGACTCGGCTTCTGGTGTCTACTAGAAGTTATTCTTTTCTATGCACCCTCTGAGTGTATGGAATAGGGGCATGGCTTTTTCGGCTGACTTGGAGATACATGGGTGGAGCGCCGTTAGTTTTCCATTCAGCCCATGAGCTGTTGGATAAGGTGTCTAAGTCCATAACTTATTTGGTATATACTTAACCCGACCCGGCATGGTCCATTTGGGTTGCATTTCATCCAAACTATTTATGGATAATTTTATGAGAGTTATACACATATGATTATTAATATATTATAAGTTATAATATATTAATATGAAGTCATGTTATTTAATTAGTCTTAGTCTTAAATTAATTATGAATTAATTTAGAGGTTAAAAGGAAGACTAATTAGATTGTGGGCTATTGGTTTTATATAGTGTGGGCTGACACTCATTTGTTAATGGGCTAGGCTTGTATGGAAGTCCACGGATGATCCATGGAGCTTTTAACCCATGGATCCTTGGAAAAGGAAAGGTCATGGGTTATTAGGGTTTCACCCTAATCATGTACACTATATAAGCATGCTTATGTTGCATGAAATAGCCACTAGTGAAACTAGTGTCACTAGAGTATGTGTGTTTGTGTGTGGCCGATTTTATAAGTGTGTATACACTCTCTCAAAGTTTTCCAAGAGTTTGTAGTGATTTGTGATTCCATTTGAGGCATTCACACTATTGGTGCTTGGCCCTCAAACTCCTTAGGAATCAAACTCATCATCAAAAGGTATGTAATCTCATCTATTTCTTTTATGTTTAAAAGTACCCCATGTCATGTTAGATAGGTTATGAACCTTGGAAAAATTATTATTTTGCATGTATTTAGACAAACATAGATCCAAGGTTTATTAGGGTTGCATGCACACTTAGGAAGTGTTAGATTGCTCAAAACCCAACAGTGGTATCAGAGCCTAGGCGTGTTTTCTTCAATACTTGATACAAATTGCTAAAAATCGAAGTTTATGTGTTGTCTGCACAGCAGACTCGCCGAGTCCATGAAGGGACTCGATGAGTCCAAGACTAAATTCATGCAACTCGGCGAGTTGGTTCATGCACTCGACGAGTTGGACCCCCAGACAACATATCTTCAAGTTTTGGTGCTGGAATTGGTCTAGAATCCTTACCTTAAACTGTTTTGGACTCATAAAACCTGTTTTTGATGTGGTAATGATGATGGTGGACCAATTTCAAAGTTATAATCAAAATTTCAAGTTTATATGTGTTCATATGTTTCTTGAAATTGTTGATGTGGATGTTCATGTTCATATGAGTTTTGCTACATCATAGGAATTATTTGCGAATTGTTTGTTAGTTAATTCTTGATCTTAATGTGTTTTAATGGAATTCATAATTTGTCCTCAAGTTATGGAATTCCAAAAGTTTTTTCTTTTAAATGTTTTTTAAGAAGTCATAAGTTACACTTTTGAAGAGTTTTTTTCTAATAAATGCTTTTATGAACTTCATAACTTGTCCTCAAGTTATGGATTTTCAAGAGACTCTTCATTAAAAGTATTAAACACTTAATTAAAACTCATAAGTTATGAATATCCAAAAGTTTATGAATTGTTCAAAACTTGCCCTCAAGTTTTGGAATTTGTAAAGTCTCACACAAACTTTAATTCCATACCCTAGAAGTTTTAAAAGTTAAAATTCTACCCTTATACTATTATAAGATTAATGGTTAATTAGTATATATATATATATATATATATATATATATATATATATATATATATATATATATATGTATAAGAAAAAGTCGTTTTACCGTTAGTAGGCCTCATTCACGAAGCCGGTCTATAAGGTAGGTATAAGGTTGTTGCCTATAAAATGGCGACTTAATGGGTGTCCACTCTCACCCACCGCTTGCTTGATCAGTGGAGGGTCGTTAGCCGAACGGGTAGGACAATGACTTTAAATTCTCATTAAAAGTATAATGATTATTATAAAGTAACTAAATATTTTATTTAATTCCCAATCTTAGTTACTTTAGGAAAAATGTGAAATTGGTGCTAGCCCATGGAATTCACACTTTGTACCTTACCAAGTCGTTGGTGGAGCGTGTGTGGTTAACCGGCACACTAACTTGGATTAGTAAGGATCACGAAGGGTGGCTTAATGTTTGTCATAGATCAATGGAGCGTGTGTGGTTAACCGGTACATTGATTAGGTGATAATATTAAGGGTACCAAGTGAATTGGTATGGTTATTCACACCTTGTTTTGTGATCCTCGACATCCCAGTCACAAAATTTGAGAGGGCACACTCGAGATTGAAACATTCCATTGAAAAGTTCAATGAATCTCAAAAGATATAGGAATTTCAAATCCAATTAAAACCTAATAAATTATTTCGTTTTTCATGGTGGAAATTGGTGAATCGTCATTCGCCTACCTTCAAATATTTTATAGCTTGGATTACGGCATCCCTCTTCCAAATTATAAAATATTGTGTTGGGTCCTAGCCTTAATATTTCATATTCGGTGTTATATTAAGGACTTTTAATCAACTAACTTGATTTTCTCCCATTATAGATGTCTAGTTCAAACAACTATGATCTTCCCAAATCTCTTGAAGATGGTGTCCCTCAACACCATGCTTCACTTCCTCCACCTTCTCTAATTATTCTCCCTCACCCACAAGTTCTTGAAAAGTTTAAAGTCACTCAATCCCTATTGGCAAGCATAGTCTATGTGTGCTCACATCTTGGAGATAAAGTCACATATTGACAAGCCGGGAGAGTTGGGCGTCAAAGTCTCGTGAAAGTTGGATGTTCAATCACTTTCTTAGTAACATAGTGAGTCTATTTAGGACTACTATGAGACAGACTATGACACGACCCTTAAAGATGTTATCTATTTGCTTGGTGTTGTGGAATCAGCAATGATTTGGAACACCAGTAAAGCAAATTTGATTGACCAAACCTTAAATGGACATTGGCAATGGTAGCATTGGATATCTGGAAAAGAATTTCTCTTCCCAATGGAAAGGGATCGGCCATAGTCAACTCGATTGACCAAATGGTAAAGAGAAAGGATAAGTCTGAGATAGTCTCATGTGCCATTACCAAAGGGTCCATGTGTTTTGTTGCCATAGGAAGGGGCATTGGTTGCGAAGCTGCCCTATTCACCTGAAAGGTCATAAGGTTGATCAAGTCAAAAAGTTTGACTCTACTTCAGTTAAAGTCCACTGACTAACTCTATTAAGTTTCTATTTGGAGATTCTTATTACATAATGTGAATGGGTCACATGTTGATGTTTTTAAGAATCAAAAGAAAAGATAGGAAGCTTAAAGGAAGTATATGTTGATTCTGATTGCGAAGGTGGGTTTCGATCGCATGGTTCGGTAATCAGAATTTTGAGCTGTTGCTTAAGAGTTATAATATATTCCTTAGGAATAGATAACAACAAGGTTTTCATGTGGATTGTAAGGATAAATTTTTCCGCAAAGTTTTAAAATAAAAGAAAAAAGGGTTTTAATTTTATTTATTTTAAAAATATCCTTACAATGGCATCTGTGGAAAATTGTTGCTTATATGTTTCCAGTATTACCAATATTGGAAAGTGGATTTGATTCTTTCATTTGTGGTAGTGTCTGAATTTACCAAATGAAGAAATTTTTTCATGTTGGACGGAAACTTGGAATCATACAAGTTGTATTGTATGATGAATGAGAATTTTCATCTTTGAAAATCAAGACTAATTCTTTGATCACATGTATATGTGAGTCAATTGAAGGACTAAGGAATTAGGTACACTTGGTGTGCGCTGGTCAAGGTCCACCACAAAGATTGATTTGTCATGATTTACTAAAGATTAGTAAATATGATTATACTTATAAGGTTAAGTATAATTTTGTAACATTGGAACGGTTACAATGTATGACAAAACAAATGAGAAAAATTAAATTAGTCAGAAAGATAAAAGTTTCTCAAATCTGAAAGGATGGGAGAGTACTTTAGTATCATATTTCATGATCATCTTAATGATTATGAAACCATATCACAAATTCATACTCTAAGGACGTCTTAGTGCATTGTTATGGCTAAGAAGAGAGGTCATGAATTGTTGCATTGGTTAAAATCAAGAAGATGAGTCATACTTCGTTCCAAAACAATTCTTAAAGTCATACTCCAAGATTGTAACCCTAAGTGACATAAAGGAAGATTTATTAACACTAGTCAAATGTAAGAGTAAAATGTTTTCTACTCTTGTACATTTGAGATTGGTAAGTTGTGATGTCTTGGATGAGACACATACCAACTAAGACCAATTGTTTAAAGTGTTAGTCTTGATAAGAATCCGCACTATCCCTTGAATATTTGTTTTGTCCAGGAATGGTTCTTAACTGGGGAAACTTATATGTCAAGGGGACAGTGGGAACCTTAAAGATCCTAAAAGAGTTTCAAGAATTAATCAAGAGTAAAACCTGTAATTTATCACTAGCACACGACTTAAGGTTTGCAACCTATCGTGTTGACATAATTCTTATTTCTGTACCTACTTCAAATAAGTTGAATTTGCATGTGAGTTATCAGAGTTCAACTTGGAAGCATTGGTGGGTCTTGTGCTACCAAGGTGACAAGAAACTAAGATTGAACAAGTTTAATCCATGTAAGGCTGAATTTGTCACTAACCTTATCTTGTGATTATGGTTTTGACAAATTCACATGGATAGGAACTCATACACTATAAAATCTAAGTGTCATAAGGTTTCTCTCCGATTCATGAAAATGATGGTGAGGAAACGCTTTCACTAAGTAGATTTTACGTAGATATCAATTGTGCTATTTACATTTTCAAAAGTCGTTAGTCGAGCGCATGTGGTTAACCGGCACACTAACATGGACTTGTGAGAAATGGAAAATGCCTAAACAATTGAGACTATGATCACGACATCCCTTTTCATAGTTCTGAAAATTGTTTAGACACACATGTGAGCTATCTAAGAAAGGGTGTACGAATCTAAATTTCAGAAGTCTAGCAGATTTCTGGAAATATGTCAGAGCTAGTGGGAGCATAAGTGTTATGCTGATAATCATCATGTTAGTAGGAGCATGATTATTACGTTTAGTGTTGCAAGTTAGCAATGTTAATTATAGAAAACAAAAGTTTCAATTTGTGAAGTTTCAGGGGTTGAAAAGTTGTTTTGCGATAATTAAGGGAGAGGAAATTATACTTCATTTCAATTCTAGAAGCTTAGATTGAGATTTTAATCATCTTTATTCAAGGACATATATATGAATTTTATGTCTGAATGGTTCGACTGAGGGAAATTCTATATATATTGTGTTCTCAAAATTCAATTATGACTACGACATCCCTCTTCATAGTTAAATTTTGAAAACATGGCAAATAAAAAATATTGTAGCAAAAGACTGGTCTAGTATCATCTCTTTATGTGAGACATCATGAATCGTGTCCCATATGCTTCGGATATAGGATCGATTTCATGTGCTATAATATTCATCTTTTCTAAATTTTCCAAATGCTTAAGGCACTGAGAAGGGAAAAGTCTAGAACTTGATATGACTAAAGTGATTAAGCAATTGTCGAGGACAATCTGAGGTTCGCCAAAGATTGGTTGCTCAGGGAAAGTTGGAAGTATGATGTAAGTTGTCGGAAAGGACCGTATTGACATGTTCTGAAAAGAAGTAACTCTTGTTCGGAAGTGATAGTCAAAATGGGACTATGGAAATGTCTCCATAGGTGGAAGTTATTCAATATATGTAAGATTAGAAAACCTTAATGCAAGAAGGATGTTCAAAGCAATGTACTTTGAATATGAGACTCCGTTTCCATAGAGTTGATCTTCTTTGGAATACTCTGTAATGACTGGTGACAAGGTTTTGTTGACTTTGTGCATAATCATTACAAGAGGAACATTGCATAAAAGTTTAAAATCTAACAAACTTTTTGGTAAATGATAGGAATCGGGGATTCTGACATTTACAATAAGGATTTGGGATTGTGAAATGAGCATCATTGGAATCATGTTCAATTGATCTACATCACAATGTAAGGATCATAGACATACATACTGTGCATACTTGGAGTATGGCATAACTATTGTTTAGAAAAACAAAGTGTACATGCTAGGAGCATGGGACGACTGTTGTTTTTATTCAAGTCTTAAGTTGATTGTTTGAAACATTATACAATGAATAATGTGTAATCAATATGGTGATAAATAAAAGGTGGTTCTATTTATATTCAAAAGGGTTCTAAGACCATATTGGATTCGATTATTATTGTGTTTCACTTTGCATGTTTTGACTTCCAAAATAGCTAGGTTATTCTTTCCGAATGACTAAGTTATTTAAACACTCCACAGTCGTTCATATGTTGGAAGTAGGTATGAATCAAGACTGTCATGAATCGAGTTTGTAGATGGCTAAATGGGTTTAGTCATAGCAATGGTTGCTACAACATTCATGAGTGCTCATAAGTTATGAGTATTGGAATAAACCCACGCTCACTTGTATCACTTCATGGAATTTATCTCAAATGATCGTGAGACGGTAATATCATATAAATCTTCAAACCTAGAGATATGAGTTGTTACCTATGAGTTGGTTGTGCATTGATTGCACATAAACGCATCAGTAACTTGATGTTATAAAACGTGCCTTTGTGTACAATTCAACAAGTAGTAGAACAAGTATATGAGTCGAAGTTTATTTGTTCCTTCTAGAAATAGAAGCGATATCAGGGCCCCTCGATGATTTTGTTGTGACCTATGTACCGGCTGGTCAGAACTAAATTGATGTGTTCGATTAAGTTCTTTGTCAAACAAATCGAAAATCAGGAAACAAACTGCTGGACAATAAGTACGACGTTGTTCCATGTATTTGTCCGGCTGATATCATAAGAACAGAGGATTATATGATCACTTATCTAAAATGGCGCTTCATAGTTCAACAGAGTTTTCGAGAGCTACGATTGTTGGTTGGTTCCTGAAGTAACATACGCAAATATAGTTATTAGACTTATCCAAGTGGGAGTCTGTTGGATAAGGTGTCTAAGTCCATAACTTATTTGGTGTATACTTGACCCGACCCGGCATGGTCCATTTGGGTTGCATTTCATCCAAACTATTTATGGATAATTTTATGAGAGTTATACACATATGATTATTAATATATTATAAGTTATAATATATTAATATGAAGTCATGTTATTTAATTAGTCTTAGTCTTAAATTAATTATGAATTAATTTAGAGATTAAAAGGAAGACTAATTAGATTGTGGGCTATTGGTTTTATATAGTGTGGGCTAACACTCATTTGTTAATGGGCTAGGCTTGTATGGAAGTCCATGGATGATCCATGGAGCTTTTAACCCATGGATCCTTGGAAAAGGAAAGGTCATGGGTTATTAGGGTTTCACCCTAATCATGTACACTATATAAGCATGCTTATGTTGCATGAAATAGCCACTAGTGAAACTAGTGTCACTAGAGTATGTGTGTTTGTGTGTGGCCGATTTTAGAAGTGTGTATACACTCTCTCAAAGTTTTCCAAGAGTTTGTGGTGATTTGTGATTCCATTTGAGGCATTCACACTGTTGGTGCTTGGCCCTCAAACTCCTTAGGAATCAAACTCATCATCAAATGGTATGTAATCTCATGTATTTCTTTTATGTTTAAAAGTACCCCATGTCATGTTAAATAGGTTATGAACATTGGAAAAATTATTATTTTTCATGTATTTAGACAAACATAGATCCAAGGTTTATTAGGGTTGCATGCACACTTAGGAAGTGTTAGATTGCTCAAAACCCAACATGAGCATCTCTAAGCATGTATGGCGAAGGCGTCTCCTCGAGTTTGCTTATCTTTGCTAGGTTTGGTTGGATCCCCTCCTTTGTCACATAATACCCCAGGAATTGTCCTTCTTCTACCTCGAAGGTACACTTGGTGGGGTTTAACTTCATCTTAGATCTTTCCAACGTTTGCAGTGTCTCCTCCACGTCACGTAGTAGCCTCTACTCATTCGGGCTTTTAATGACCATGTCGTCCACATAGACTTCAATGTTCCTGCCAATCTGGTTGGTAGACAAGGAGTCAAGCAATCATTGGTAGGTTGACCAGGCATTCCTTAATTCGAACGACATTTTTGTGTAGCAAAAGGCACCATGATATGTGTAGAAGGCTATTTTCTCTTGGTCATTTTTGCTCATTAGGATATGCTGATACCCCTTGTACACATCCAGGAAGCATTTCCATCAGAAACCTTGTAAGAACTCAACCTTTTGGTCTATCTGCAGTAGCAGGTAACAATCCTTGGGACATACTTTATTGAGTTTTGAGTAATCAATACACATGCGCTAACTGTCGTCATGTTTCTTTACCGTTACCGGGTTGATGATCCATATAGGGAGAATTGCTTCCCTAAGGATTCCAGCGCTGGTTAGTTTGGCTACTTCTGTGTTGATTGCCTTGTTTCAGTCTGCTCCTTGGACTCGCTTCTTCTATTTTATTTCCTTGGCTCCTGGTTTTATCATTAGTTTGTGTTCTATGATTCCTCGATCAACCTCTACCATGTCTGTGGGTGTCCAAGCGAACACATGTTTATAATTCTACAATAGTTGAACCAACACTTGTCTGGCTTTCGCAGGGAGGGATGTCCCCATGTTCACCCGCTAATCTAGGTATTCCCTGTTCATTACCTCTCCCCCATTCGACGAGTCCGACCTTGGTCTCTTGGCTTCAACTAAAATGTCTATTGGTTGCGTGATCTTGTAGCATTTGATATCCCTTGGGGGAGTGGCTAGGATTGTTGTTGGTCCCTGGCTTGTGTTGAAACTGACTATCCCATGTATTGTTGATGAGATTCCTCCGACTTCAGTAGGGTAGACCGTCCCAATATAATATTGTGTTATGACGGGTGTCGTATGACTATAAAAATCCACCAGGGTAGTTCATCACTTTTTTTTGTCTTAACTGGTAAATGTAAACGGTAAGTGAATCCTACCTAAGGGACACAAGTTGTGTCTTGTTAATACTGTGAGTTGGCCTGCAGTTGGCCTCAGACCTTCCTTCCATTGGTTTAATAGCAGCCGCAAGCAATGTTCATAGATGATGTCTGCAGAACTTCCCGTGTCAACGTATACTCTGTTGGGTTTTGAGCATACTAACACTTCCTAAGTGTACATGCAACCCTAATAACCTTGGATCTATGTTTGTCTAATTATCATGCAAAGTTGATTTCCAAGGCTATGATCCTATCTAGCATACATGGGGAACAATTTTAACTTGAATAATAGATAGAACTACATACCTTGTTGTTGTAAGTGTTCCTTGAAACCTTGTGAGCCTAGCACCTCAAGTGTGATGCCTCAAATGCTTCACACAACACCAAATGCAAAGTATAAACTTGAGAGAATACTCTAACACACTTAAAATTGGCCAAGCCCTCTTGTTTCTCTAATGTAACTGATTTTGGGGAGAGACATGGTCCTTATATAGTGTGTTGCATTAGGTAAAACCCTAATGTGACATGACTCTTCATTTCTCAATCCATGGTTTAACTCGATGGAGCATCCTATGGGTGGAACCCAACTTGATAATCCATGGAGCCTTTTAGCCCATTATATAAGATATGGAAGATTTACATAATCTATCCATATATTTAATTAGTTATCCTTTTGACCACCTAATTAATTCTAAATTAATTATTGATCAAAACTAATTAAATAATATTATTAATATATTAGAACTTATAATATATTAATAAACCATATGTGTTATTTCTCTCAATTAGTTTATCCAATAGCATGGTGCCATGCAACCCAAATGGACCATGCCGGGTCAGGTCAAGTATTTAGCATAAATAGTTATGGACTTAGACACCTTATCCAACCGTCTCCCACTTAGATAAGTGTAATAACTATAACTGCAATACTTCAGGAACCGATCGGCAATCGTAGCTCTTTCAAGGTCTCTCGGAACTGAGAAGATGTTGATACACCATTTAAGATAAGTGATCATATAATCCTCTGTTCTGGATATCAGCAGGACAAATACATGGAACAATGTCTTACTTATTGTCCAACAGTTTGTTTCCCGATTTCCGATTTGTTTGACAAAGGACTTAATCGAACACATCAACTTAGTTCTGACCGGGCCCGGTACATAGGTCAAAACAAAATCATCGAGGGGCCCAAATATCAGCTTCTAATCCAAGAAGGAACATATAAACTTCGACTCAAATGTTTGTTCTACCACTCATTGAATTACACACAAAAGCACGTTTTATAACACCAAGTTACCAATGCATTTTCCTTCAATCAATGCATAACCAACTCGTAAGTAACAAATCATATCTCTAGGTTGGAATACTTATATGATATTACCATCTCACGATCACTCGAGATAAAATTCCATGAAGTGATTCCAGTGAGCATGGGTTGATTCCAATACTCAGAACTTATGAGCACTCATGAAGTGTTGTCTTATATCCTGACACCTACAATCAACTTCATGGCAGTCTTACTTCATATCTACTTCCAACATATGACTGACTGTGGAAAATTTGAATAATATGTGAAACCACAACATACTATTCTGGAAGTCAAAACATGCAAAAGAAATTATAGTAAACGATTAACAAAAGATAGTAACACTTTACTCATAAATAAACACAACTTTTATTCATCATCAATTGTCAATTACACTTTACAAATTTCATAATTTATCTAACTACTAAAACTCATATCATCCTTCAGCCTTATGCTCCGAGCATGCTGTAGATGCTTAACCCTACGCAGTCCCTTCATGAGGGGATCTGCTGGGTCCGCATCCGATGATATTTGCCACGAGGATTCCTTCTTCTATGCGATGTCTGATAAAATGATATTTTCTGTCGATGTGTCTGGATCTCCCGTGATCCCTTGGTTCCTTGGATAAGGCAACAACACTTTCACTATCACAGAAAATTTCCATGGGCTCCTTTATAGCTAGTACAACTCCAAGATCTCCAATTAAGTTCTTTAGCCATATTGCCTCCTTTGCTGCCTCGCTTGCTGCTATATACTCTTATTCGCAAGTGGAATCAGCCACTGTCTCCTGCTTGGAACTCTTCCAAGTGATTGCTCCTCCATTTAAGGTAAAGACCCAGCCCGACTGAGAGCGGAAATTATCCCTATCAGTTTGGAAGCTAGCATCACTATACCCTACAACTCTCAAGTCATCACTCCCACCGAGGGTAAGGACCCAGTCCTTAGTCCTCCTTAGGTACTTGAGGATATTCTTTACTGCAGTCCAGTGTGCCTTGCCAAGATTCCCCTGATACCTGCTAACCATGCTCAAGGCAAAATCTACATCAGGTCGAGTACACGTCATAGCATACATGATCGAGCCTACTGCTGAAGCATAAGGTACTTGACTCATTTCTGCTATCTCAGCGTCGGTACTTGGGCTTTATGTCTTACTCAATCTGGTATTACTTTGGATGGGTAACTCTCTTTTCTTGGAGTTCTGCATGCTGAATCTCTTCAACACCTTGTCCAAGTATGTACTTTGACTAAGTCTAATTATTCTTTTACTCCGGTTTCTCAAAATCCTTATCCCTAGAATATAGGTAGCTTCTCCTAGCTCCTTCATAGAGAAACACTTCCCAAGCCAGGTCTTAACTTCCTGTAGAGTTGGGATGTCACTTCCTATGAGTAGTATGTCATCCACATACAATACCAAAAAGCTGACTATACTCCCACTAGCCTTGACATAAACACAAGATTCGTCCTTACTCCTAGAAAAGCCAAATTCCTTGACCTTTTCATCAAAGAAAAGATTCCATCTGCGAGGTGCTTGCTCTAATCCATAAATGGATTTCTCAAGCTTACACACTCTATTAGGGTACTCGTTGCTGACAAAACCTTCTGGCTGACTCATGTAAACATCTTCAGTTAACTTTCCATTAAGGAAAGCGGTTTTGACATCCATTTGCCAAATTTCATAGTCATGAAATGCAGCTATGGCTAACATAACCCTAATAGACTTAATCTTGGCTATTGGAGAAAAAGTCTCATCATAATCCACTCCAGGAATTTGAGAGAAGTCCTTTACAACCAGTTGAGCCCTATAAGCGTGTAAATTACCATCCATGTCGGTCTTCTTCTTGAAGATCCATTTGCACCCTATAGTCTTATGACCTGGTACATTCTCAACCAAGTTCCAAACTTGATTGTCATACATGGATTGTATCTCGCTATCCATAGCCTCTTTCCATTTAGCAGACTCAGGGCCTACTATGGCTTCCGTGTAGCTGTTAGGTTCATCCAGACCTACTAGTGTCTCATCACTAATAAGTGTCTCACCTTCCGCAGTAATATGGAAACCATAGTAATGCTTAGGTGCATTCCTAACTCTCGTGGAAAGCCTTAGAGGTACAGACTCGTAAATTGGATCAACAGGAGTTTTGTCCTCAAGTTGAGGGCTAGGGTTTGAAGTTCCTTCATCGCTTGACTCTTGAAGTTCTTCAAGGTCAATTTGCCACCCACTATCTCCTTGTCTTATAAATTCTCTCTCTCTAAAGACTCCTCTTCTTGCCACAAAGACAACATTATCACTAGGTCTGTAGAAGAGGTAACCAAAGGATCTTTGTGGGTAACCGATGAAAATACACCTCTCGCTTTGGGGTTCTAGCTTATCATGAGACTCGCGCCCCACAAAATCCTTGCAACCCCAAATCTTGATATGGTCTAGTTTAGGTACTTTACCAGTCCACATCTCGTGAGGATTTTTGGCAACTTTCTTTGTAGGGACTAGATTAAGAATATGGGCGGCAGTCTCCACGGCATACCCCCAGAATGAGATTGGTAGCGAAGCTTGACTCGTCATGGAATGAACCATATCCAACAAGGTTCAATTACGCCTCTCAGCCACACCATTCAATTGCAGTGTCCTGGGAGGTGTCAATTGTGATACAATCACACATTCCTTAAGATAGTCGAGGAAATCTGAACTAAGATACTCAGAACCTCGATCGGATCGAAGCATCTTAATGTTCCTGCCCAATTGATTCTCGACTTCCTGTTTAAATTCCTTAAACCTTTTGAAAGTCTCTGACTTATTCTTCATTAAGTAGACATATCCATATCTACTGTAATCATCAGTAAAAGTCAAATAATAACGATTGGCATCCCTTGTAGCATGTTTGAATGGTCCACACACATCCGTGTGCACAAGATCCAACAAACCTTCACCCCTCTCACAAGAACCTATGAAGGGTGACTTTGTCATTTTTCCAAGTAAGCATAATTCGCAACCATCATCAGACTTTAGGTCAAATAACTCCAAGACTCCATCCTTTTGGAGTTGGCCTATGCGTTTCTTGCTTATATGTCCAAGATGACAATGCCATAGTGATGCTTTATCCAAGTTATTATTATTAACAGAATCAACACACAATACATTATTTCCTAAGTTATCAATCAAAGATATAGTTTCATACACGTCATCACAAGGTACTGCTTTAAAATAAAGAACGTTATTAAAGAAAGCATTAATCAAACCAACTTCATTATCAAATGAAAAGGTGAAACCTTGTTTATACAATGCATGAAAGGAAATAATATTTCTTGCCATTTCTGGCAAATAACAACATTTATTCAAATCTAAAACCCACTACTTAGCGATAAAGTATAAACGCCAATCTTGGTAACAGGTGAAGCTTTCCTGTTTACAATGATCAAGTTTATCCTTCTTTGCTCCACATTCTCACTTCTTCTTAGTCCCTACAAATCAGAACATATATGAATACCACAACTGGTATCAAGGACCCATGAGTTAGAATGGGGTGGGTTATTAGATAAGATAGTGTAAATACCTGCATGGTTGGGTTTAAATTTCCCATCCTTCACATCTTGCTGGTACTTTGGGCAATTCCTCTTCCAATGTGCCTTTTCATGGCAATAGAAGCATTCACCCTCTTTTGGGTCAGAAGAAGGAGCGATGAAACCTTTCTTGGTTCCACTTGAAGAAGAGCCATCAAGGGTCCTAACCTTGGTACCCTTCGAAGAACTCTTTCTCTTCTTCCCTCGTCCTTTCCCGATTGCCAAGACAGGGGTGGAGTTGGTAGGAGTAGGAGTAGTAACAACCTCCTTACCCTTTAGACCATTTTTCGTGGTCTTTAAGAGTCCTTGAAGGTTGCTGAGAGTGACCTCTTCCTTGTTTATGTGGTATGTCATGCGGAATTGATCATAACATGAAGGTAAGGAGTGCAAAATAATATCTATTTCTAGCTCCTCGGGGAAGTTCACATTAAGCTTCAGCAAGGGGTCCACAAATCGTTGCATTTTCTACATGTGGCCCGTGATGGGTTCTCCATCCTTCATTCAGGTTGTTATCATGGAGGAGATGATTTCATACCTCTCTTGTCGTGCACTTTGGTGGTATCTTTCCATCAAATATTGGTGCATTTCAAAAGGGTAGTAGTCCTCGTAGGACTTTTGGAGGTCGGCTGTCATAGTGTCCATCATGATGCATGCCACCTTGGTGGCATCCCTTTCATGTGCCCTAAAGTCAGCGATCTCTTGAGGAGTAGCAACTGTCTCATCAATCTCCTTAAGATCCTTATCGAGGACATATTCTTTGTCCTCATAGAGGGTAATCATTTGGATGTTTTTGATCCATTCATTAAAGTTGGATCCATCAAAAGTGACTTTCCCACACAAGTTCATAAGAGAAAAGGAGCCATTAGGATTAGAGCCAGAAGCAGCAGTGTTTGGAGACATCTGAAAAGAAGAAAAGTTTAGTTTATAAATAGAGATAGTCCTTAATATAACACCCAAATGTAGTATTAAGGCTAGGACCCAATCATAATATATTATACTTAGAAGAGGTGTGTCGTAATCTAAGTAATAACATATTTGAAAGGTAAGTGAATGACGATTCATCAATTTCCACCAAAGTCGAAATATTAAAATTATTTAATTTGGTTCTTAGAAACTCCTAGATTCTTTTGAGATTCAATGAACTTTTCAAAAGCATGTTTCAATCTCGAGTGTGCCCTCCAAGTTTTGTGACTGGGATGCCAAGGATCACAAAACGAGGTGTCAAGTAACCATGCAAATTACTTGGTACCCTTAATAAATTACCCCTCAATCGATGTGTCGATTAACCACACATGCTCCATCGATACTATGATAAATATTAAGTCACCCTTTACCTACCTTGTTAAGTCCAAGTTAGTGTGCCAGTTAACCACACACACTCCACTAACGACTTAGAAAAAGTGTAAAGTGTAATTTCATGGATTAACACCTTATTCACATTTTTTCCTAAAGTAACTAAGATTGGGAATTTAATAAAACATTTAGTTACTTTATAATATTCATCATACTTTTAATGAGAATTTATAAGTCCTTGTCTTACCCGTTCGGCTAACGACCCTCCACCAGTCAAGCAAGCGGTGGGTGAGAGTGGACACCCATTAAGTTGCCATTTTATAGGCAACAACCTTATACCCACCTTATAGACCGACTTTGTGAATGAGGCGTACTAGCGGTAAGATGACTTTGATCTTATATATATATATATATATATATATATATATATATATATATATATATATATATATATATATATATTATTATTATTATTATTATTATTATTATAAGTATAAGGGTTGAATTTTAACATTTAAAATTCTAAGGGGTGGAACTAAAGTTTTAATCAAGACTTTACTTGTTCCAAAACTTGAGGGCAAGTTTTGTAAACTTTCAAAAAAAATTTATTTCTTGTAACTAATGAGTTTATTAGGGTATTAGAAATGAAGACTCTTCATTTTTATAACCCATGTGTTCTTTTAATGGTTTTAAAGCAAAGTGACTTTTGGTTTTCCATAACTTGAGGACAAGTTATGGACTCCATTAAAACACATAATGATCAAGAATTACTCTACCACATAGGTTACAAATAATTCCTATGATCATCTAAACATCATAAGATCAAGAACATGAATATGAACACTTTAATGAATAAAAAATTATGCTTAAAACTTTGTAATTTTGATAACTAGTTGTTGTAAATGGATTAGCACAGACATTACACCATCTAACACAAGTTTTCAAGTACCAAAACAGTTTAGGGTAATATTTCTAGTCCATTTCCAGCAACTAAAGTCGAAAAACTGCATTCTGAGGGTCCTACTTGCCGAGTGCATGAACCTACTCGGCGAGTAGGTTGAAGATTCACATGAATTCGGCGAGTCCCCCCATGGACTCGGTGAGTTCATCAGTCAGATTGCAAAAATATCGACTTTTTCAACTATTTGGCACAAATAGCAAACAAACAAGCCTAGGCTCTGATACCACTGTTGGGTTTTGAGCATACTAACACTTCCTACGTGTACATGCAACCCTAATAACCTTGGATCTATGTTTGTCTAATTATCATGCAAAGTTGATTTCCAAGGCTATGATCCTATCTAGCATACATGGGGAAGAATTTTAACTTGAATAATAGATAAAACTACATACCTTGTTGTTGTAAGTGTTCCTTGAAACCTAGTGAGCCTAGCACCTCAAGTGTGATGTCTCAAATGCTTCACACAACACCAAATGCAAAGTATAAACTTGAGAGAATACTCTAACACACTAAAAATCGGCCAAGCTCTCTTGTATCTCTTGTGTAACCGATTTTTGGGAGAGACATGGTCCTTATATAGTGTCTTGCTTTAGGTAAAACCCTAATGTAACATGAGTCTTCATTTCTCAATCCATGGGTTAACTCCATGGAGCATCCTATGGGTGGAACATAACTTGATAATCCATGGAGCCTTTTAGCCCACTATATAAGATATGGAAGATTTACATAATCTATCCATATATTTAATTAGTTATCCTTTCGATCACTTAATTAATTCTAAATTAATTCTTGATCAAAACTAATTAAATAATATTATTAATATATTAGAACTTATAATATATTAATAAACCATATGTGTTATTTCTCTTAATTAGTTTATCCAATTGCATGGTGCCATGCAACCCAAATGGACCATGCCAGGTCGGGTCAAGTATTTACTAGAAATAGTTATGTACTTAGACAACTTATCCAACATACTCAATGAACGATAACATCTCGAATGGATGCTTGGATAACGAGGGGGTTGTCTCCGCTACAGCTGGTCGGGCTTGGGTCATTCATGGAGAATGTCAGTCCCTGCATTGCTTCTATGATGCTTTGTGTGTCCACTATGCGTTCTGTTCTTCCCCTTTTGTGGTGGATCGTAAGGATTTCTAACCTACGATCTACCCTTCTAGTGGTATCTTTGGGGTTTTCTGCATCAAACTTGGCTCGTTGGCAATTTCTATTACGTTTCCCTTTAGTTGATTTTCCTTGATTTCCATTTTTATGCCTGAACACTTAACCGTGTCGTGTGTCCTACTCTTGTGGTATTCACAGTACTATTTGTTAGTGCCTTTTGCCGTCGGTTTCTCATCGACCATGTAGACTTCTGCTCGTCTTCCCCGCCTCTCATCTTAAGCGAAAGGTTTGAAACGCCCTGACAACCGTCTATCTTGCCCCATGAACCTGCCCCCCCACCCAAGGATCGAAATGGGTAGTAGGGTGCTGGTTTCTCCTTCCAGTGGAGGATATCATGGCATTGAGGTATGCCTGCTTCGATGCTTCGCCCTCCTCTTGGCGTAGGAGTCTCTCTACTCGCTCCTTTAGTTCTGCCTTTGTTTGGGGTTGTTTTCCCATGAGTTTTTGGGACAACGATCTTGGCAACAATCCCCAAGTGAATTCTCCTGTGATCAAACCCTCATCGTGCCCTAGAACGTCTGGTGTCGCTTTTAGTAAACCTGGAAAAATAGTCATTGACTGTCTCACACTCTCATTGTTTGCACCCAATAATTGAGTGGCAATCATCCTTGAACTTCGAGAGTTACATGAAGTTGCTTAGGAAAATGTACTTCACCTGGCTAAAGTTGTCGATGCTGTATGGGCGCAGTGTCTTAAAACATGTTCCCACATTGCCGACTAAGGTAGTCGGGAAGTATGTGCACCAAAACCATTCGTCTCGCTAGAGGGACATCATGGTCCATTCGTATGTATCGATGTGGCTACATGGATCAGTAGTTCCATCATATGTCTTAAGGTGGAGTAGTGTGGCGGTGTTAGGGATTTCATATTCCAGGAGGTCTTTGATGAATGGCGATGTGACACTTCATGGTAGGTAATCTTTGTTTGAGGTTCGTTGAGTGAAGGGATATCCTGGCTGTTGTATTGCCAAAAAAGGTTGTACCGACATGTTGTTATAGGCTGTAAGGTTTGGCATTACTGAGCCGTAGAAGTTTGACGGTTGAAATGGAGCAGGGAAGGTGTTAGTCTTGGTCATTTGCTGTTGGGCTCTAGATATTTGCTTTTGGGCCATGGATATTTGCTGTTGGGCCATGAGTATCTGCTGGTAGGCAATAGGTATTTGTTGTTGGGCCATGGGTATCTGCTGGTGAGCTATGGGTATCTGCTGGTAATGCGTGAGTGGTGATGTTGACGCGGTGCCAACCATCAATGACGGATGGTTCTGTGGTTGTGGTGCAACATTTGGGCCAGTTATAGTGTTGTTTGCATGTAAACTGCTCACGAGAGGCGTTATGGGTGTTGTTTGAGGGTTGCTAGGACCGGCAGGGTAAAATGGCAGCAAAGGGGGTAGAATGTATTGGTTAGGCACACCGCTATTTTGGAATGGTGGGGATGTGACATGAGTTAGGATGGATGGTGGCGTTTGATTCTAGGTTAAGACTGACTGCATGATTGTTGTAATTGAGGGTGACGGGTCATCTGGTGGTGGTGTCGTCGCGCGGTATGGTGGCAGACTTTCGGATGATGGTTTTGGCTCTAGAGGTGGTGGCAAACCACTAGATGATGGTGCTGACTCAAAACACAGTGGCAGGCCATCGGATAATGGCATTGCTTCAAGAGATGGTAGTGGGTTGGCGGAAAGTGGCGCTGCTTCAAGAAATGGTGGCGGGCCGCCATATGGTGGCCCTGTTGGAGTGTTGGCTGCTTCCAACGATACCATTGGGTGTATCGGGCTATGCGGTCGTTCCGATGGCTCACCCATCGTCTTCTTCGTCATGCATGGTTAACTTGAGAGAGAGAAAGAAAAAAGGGGGTTTCCGTAGCTATTGTTACCTAAACGGATGATGCCAAATGATGCTACCTGGCTCTGAACTACCTTAGCTGCTGAGAGATGGTCATCGGAATAGAACTTGAAAGGTCACAAAGAAGAAACGTCAGCTGCTCTTCGAGTGGAGGTCCCGGAAAGAGGCTTCTATGGTAAAGTAGTGGGATGAATCTCGAGTGGAGGTCCTGGAAAAAGGCTTCGATGGTCAAGTAGTGGGATGAATCATGAGTGAGAAGGTGAATGATCGGGGCAGTATACCTTACCTTTCAAGGCAAAGTGACTGGCCTTTTATACTGAGGATCTTCCTCGATCCATACAAGGGACAAGGACTGCGGCCCCGATAGGATCCATCGTCCTTATTGGATGACCATGCTCCACGTTCGTGTCTGGTCCAATGATTGGTCGAGGTGAAAATGCTCTCGCCATGCTCTTTGTCGCCTGGAGTCGTTATCTTTGGACTGTAGCTAAGGATAAACCTTGGCGAGGGCAGACTTCCCACGCGGTCGCCTCGCGTGGGTCCTGGGTTGCCCGAGCAGCCGAGTCGCTAACCTGGGAACTCCTCGACGGGGGTTCGCTTGTTCCTTGCTCGCTCTGACGGGCGCATCATCATTATATATCCGTGTTCTACTTGGTGATACCTTCGTTTTGATATAGTATATGTCCAAAACAGTTTAAATATGAATAAGAAATTACATGTCAAAGAAGGTAGTTGGAAGAGACAAAAATTAGGTTTTGTAAATGTCAAAGAAAAGTAAAAGGGTATATAACTACAAGGGTTACTACCCTTGTAAGACTTATAGAACCACAGGCTATCTCTTGTGTTTGCATGCAGGTTGCAAATGCGAGCCAACTTGGCTTTGGTTCACCGAACATTTGTGCGAGTGCGTCCTACGGGTTTGAGCGCCCCACTGGTCGACCATAAAAGTTTAAGGACTTTATTGCAATTATTTTTCTTTATTTAATAGTTACAAAGCCAAATTTAAAGCTATTAATTATAGATTTTACTTTTGATTTGTCAATTAATTGTGCTTTTTAATTTGAGTGTTACAATTAGTTATGTTTTGCAGTATAAATATTGCACCTTTGTGACTAATTGAGTTACACCGAATGAAAAAAAAATCATTTTTCCTCTTTTACGCTTGTACTTTTATGTCATCTCTTGCTGCAACCAAGACAATTTTCGAGTCAAGTGAGGGTTCAACCAATCTAAAAGAATTGTTTACTGTTATTGTTTCTTGGCAGACAACTAGTCATTTAAGACAAATTTGTTTTAATGAAACTCTATTAAACAAGTGCATCATCAACAATTTACTGTTTGTTCTTTCATGCAGATTAAAAGGGTTATATTTTCCTAACACAAGCAACATTTAGGGAGTTAATCTTCAAAGTCCATAAATATTTACAACTCTGTCACTGTCAATGAACAAGGTGACGATTTATAGATAATATACATACACAATTGTGTAAAACCAATCGCCAAATCCATTGACTTTAAATTCGATTAAACTAAACTAGAACGTCTACATCCGCAGTGATATATCAGATAACAATCAATGTTGGGTCGTTGAGTTGATAGTCTTGCATTTGATTATATAAGTTATTTTTAAAATCAACTCTATCCGGTCACTTGTTGACTCAACGCATTTGGATTTTGGGGTTGTTTGGAGCTTGGTGAATCGTTTGTACTAGATGTATTTAAGTTTTCTTTATTTTAAAATTTTAGTGTGTATAGTTAATGAATTTTGTAATAATTCAATTTTACATATCTATTTGTCATCTTGTGTCGATAAAGATCCAATGCCATGTGAATCGTTATAGATCAAGTTTACAGTCAACTTTTCCCATTTGCAATAATGGCAAGCTTTTCAAACTCGATAAACCATTGACTGAACTCATGCTGAACAGTTCTATGCAATAAGCATACCCAAAACTCACCCCAACATAAATGTATTTGAAAGTCAATGTTTAAATGGAAAAATTTTCTTACCATGAAAAAGTCAATGAATGCCACTCTCAAACTATAAAAAAATTGGATAAATATGATGGGCTTAAAAAAATGTCAATAATGGCTGTTTTCCTGAAAGCTTCGAACGGCATGATGTATACTATTGCCGCCAAACGACGATACCCCTGTTCCATTGGAAATTTATCAGTATTACTTATACATAATTTATATGTTTTTTGTTTTAAACGACAACTATCTTACTCCTTTTGTAATCGTAAAACCACCTATGTATTTTAGTGAGACTTGAATGCATATCCTCTTAGTTGAGGGAGTTACTCTTTCCGATTAGGCCAAAAAAGGATTTGGTATAATTTATATGGTTAATATACAAAATCATAACGTTAACCATATTTTTTTTCTAAAATATCTGAAAATATAGAAGTAACGTCAAAAATGTTTTATTATAACCGCAGAGGGTAGATCTATTGGTTAATATTATTAACTACTTATATCTATACGAAATATATTTTTGACTAGCGGTTTTCTATATTTGACATCTTCATTTAAAAATCATTGTGTTTTGAAACCAAACCATTACAAGAATAAGGAGCAATGACGACGACACCTATCCCGACGATGCAAGTCGACGCTATAAGTAGGGCTACGCCGACGACTTGTGGTCGGTATAGCTTTTGCCAACTTTGACCAAATATGTTTGACCAGAAGATCTATGCCGACGATATGTCGTCGCCATAGATTCAGCGAGAACGACGAAATTATTCGCGGTCTATTGAAAACCTGTGCTGACGACATGTTGTCGGGATATGTTACAACAAATCTAATTTTCATTTACTTTTATTACGAGATACAAAAAAGCAAAACGACATAGTTTTTTGTAAGCTATCCCGATGACTTTTCGTCGGTATGCCACGTGGCAATCCGTGTGAAATATCTATCGTGACGACACGGTACAACTTTTTCACTTTTAATTTTTTTTTTTCCAGCAAAAGCAGGAAAAACGTCGTTTATGTAAACCCTATACTGACGACTTGTCGTCGACATAGGCGTTTACCCTAACATAAATCCCGTCCATCGTTCATTTGCAACAGAAGATGTCACCTATTTCTCTCTCGAAAATCGTGACTAAGCACTCTTGTACCGGCGATGAGCAACAGGTAGACACGTGTTCAAGCTTTGTACTTCGAATTTGTTGTTTGTTTGTATTTGTTGAAGCTTTTTACTTTGAATTTAAGGTTTTTCTGGTTAGAGCCGTTTACCACGGGTCACCGTTCACCATCATCCCCTGTTCACCACCTTCGTCCTTCCCAGATGGCGACTCCACTCTCCTTCCAACTTTTCTCCTTCACCGCCACAACAAGTAAGAATTTGGGGTTTTTTTTCGTTTTTTTTATTTTTTATTTTATTTTCGATTTTGTGTATTTACGGTGACCACCAGCCATCATTTTCTAGTGTTCTTGATATATATATATATATATATATATATATATATATATATATATATATATATATATATATATATATATATATATATAAAGACATTTGGATGGACTCGACAACAAGCCAAAATATATAAATCTTTGGTTATAAGAGCATCAGCAATGGTTAACCTACCTTATCATTTAATATTTTTGCCACATCATTAATCTAATACTTTTGAACTCTAATTAAATCGTCCCTCCAATGGTTAAACGTTTTCGATAGTTTTTTTTATAAATTTAACTTTGATAGGAAATATTTTAAATTAAGATTATCACTAAAATATAGTATATAAACATTTACTAAATGAAAAAATATGTTAGAAGTAATTAAATAGTTAAATAAATGAAAAACATTTAAAACTACAATATAATTAAGGGTTAAAATAAATTATGTTAAAAGTAGAAGCCGTTACATGCTTAAAGTTTTATACTATACTGGTCACTCAATATATATTGATTGGTCAATTTAAATACACAAAAAACAATCAACTCCAATGGTGTTAAATGAAAATAAGTTTATAAATACACAAAAAGAAATCAACTCCCCTTGGTGTTAAATGAAAATAAATGATGAATCAATAAAAAAAAACTCCTATTTGAGATGTTCTAAACGCCTTTAAAATTTAAAGAAATTATACATTTTGTTTATTTAAATTTCTAGTGGGATTTGATTGTTGAGGTGCTTGGGCCAAATGCACGTCATTTTTTTGAGATATACGCATTAAAACAGAGCAATTATTACCAAGGATAAGTAATATAATTATATAACAATTTATGAAGTAATATTAATTATTAATTGTATTTATCTTATTTTGTTATGTGTCACTAATGGCATATACAATCTCATGAAAACTAAAGAAAGTACATCCGAGGACAGTATAGGTGCGTATATAGCACATTTGCAAGTAAGTTTTATGCTTCAAAATTCATAGATTCAAAATAAATCCAAGATAAATTTCTAGATTTTTTAATTTGTTAGAAATTTATGTCAAATCTTCTCCCTTTTTACAATTTACTGTTGTCAATCCTACATTGGATAAAACATTGTCAATCCTGCAAAAGTATGCTTTTGATGCTAAAAACAGCAAAATCATCAAAGATAATTTACGATTTGGTGCCCCTTGGAAAGACCCAAAATGTAAAGATGGCCCTTACCCGCGCTGAGAATGGGCAAAGCTTCAACTAATGGATTTCAACCAATGTTTAATCGGTGCTGAGTTTGGGGTACATGTGTCTTTTTCATATTTTAGTTATTCTCATTGTGAAGATTCAAACCACCACTGTTTCCTAGTTTTTTATTCAACTCCAACACACAAGGGACTACCTCTCAACAAATTGTTGAGCCCAATAGGATGGAAGAAGAAGAAGAAGAAGAAGAAGAAGAAGAAGAAGAAGATAATGATTGTTGATGTTTTGTATTATTTGGAATAATGTTAAATATTTATTCTAATATTAAACTTAAATTTGATGTTCTGAATTTGAAAAATTGTAGCTAGTTATTGTATCTCAATTGATATATGTTTCAAAGTGTTTGGATTTGTTGAGAATACAGTAATAGAAATGTATAGAATTTCTAAAAACTAAAAAAAGCACCTGGTACCTATCCCGACGACTTGTCGTGGTCACAGGTAATTAATAAAACTATATTTTTTTTCGAAAATATTCATGACGAAACATGTATCGATGACACGTCGTCGATATAGGTTCTCATATGCCGACGACTATTTTGACCTATCCTGACAGGCCTATGTTGACGACTCAGTGTCGACGAAATGACATCGGTGTATCCTATGCTGACGGCATGTCGTCTGCACATGGTAAGAAGTTGTCATCTACACAGGGGTTTATTGTTGTAGTGAACCTGTTTAACTCTAAATTTAGAAATGTAAAAAGCAAAAGAAATATTAAGAAACAATATAATTAAATAATATCGTTTTCTTTGTCTTACTTTTTTTTTGAGTCCATAAAGATCTTTAATTTATGATCTTTAGCTATCACAATACCTAGATTGAGATGACAAACGAACAACAAGTTGCACCACTAAGGCCTTTCACATGAGGGAAAACTATGAATGGAAGAGATCTCAGTCATTCTCAAAATCATGCATGTTTATATCCTAAAATCATTTGCGTCCAAATAGAAGCTACAATCTCATTCATTCTCTTAGTAGTGGGTTGGCCTTGGTGCCTTGACCCACTTCTATTGGAAGGTAACTTGCCTCGTACTGCTGAAGTCCCATAAACAAAACTCTAGCTGCTGGATGACAGGTTCTCGAACTTTCAATCATCAAAATTACACCTAATCAGTAATTGGGTTCCAATCTATATCCGTAAGTCCATGTGTGGGGAAAAAGACTACTTTACCCCTAACTTAGCTTGACTCAAGCCCAAGGCCTAATCCAATGGCCCAAAACTAACTATGAGCCACAGCCTAATATATGGCCCAATTTTCCAAATTGGGCCCAAACGTTTACATATCCTTATTCTAAGGCCTAACCATTTAGTCTAGTCCAAACATTTGGCATTTATAATGTGCCGATATCTCATAATCATAAAGGTCCAATTATGGCCCATCTATCGCCCAATTTTCCAAATTAGGCCCAAACCCTTTACATGGGCCTTACCCTAAAGCCCAATAATTTTCTAGTCCATATTCTTGATTTTGGATACCCATTAATAGATGAATCACAAAAGCTCAATTGGAAGTCCAAACTCAAAACCCAAGTGAAATTAGGGTTTTCACAAAAAATGACGATTAGGGTTAAGTGTTTCTCACTTATCCCATTAAGGACTTAATCCATTAAGTCCATCACTCTTCTAAATAAATCATATGGTTTGATCGGGCGCAATTCACAATTCCATTCCAATGGCCCAATATGTGGGTCCCGATAAGTCCATACCAATAATTCCAAAATTAGGGTTTTCAACCCAGTCATAGCCTAATAGGCCGAAAACTAAGTCCTTAGATCAATTAGGGCTTCATTAGGCCCACTAGGGTCTCATAAGGCCCATTAGCTTTTCATAAAGTCCATTTGGGTTTCATTAGTCAGGCACCACCCACTACCACATCGGGTAGTGGTGGTCAACGGTGGCGACCACCACCTTACGGTGGTGGTTAGGGTTCTAGTCCAATCGAGTCCAAGCATCCCAAAGGTAATCCAAACACAAGCAAAGCACATCGCTATCCAACACGGTGGTCGGTGGCGGCCGAAGGCGGCAACCACCACCCTGTGGTGGTGGTTTTTAGTATTCTTTTGATTATTCATACCCGATAACAATTTTACAATGCAAAATCTCAAATAACACACACACACACACAAAGCTAAACACACACACGACCACCATGTGGTGGCCGGTGGTGGTACATGGTGGCAGCCACCGTGGCTAGAGGCCATGGTGGTTAACTCCTCAGTTTTCTGCCAAATACACACACACACACACACTCGACCATTAGGCTTGAAACAATGATACACAAACATTAGCACAATAAATTCAGAGAAACACACCCAACATGGCCGCTAATGAGATGGCAACGACGGTTGGATGACTTCCATCTTCAGTGGTGGCTGAAGGAAGAGAAGAAGAATGAAGGAATTCTGGTGTCACTGTCGTTGGCTGGGAATGAGAGTAACAATGGCTCACAGCAACTGTCGATGTACCGATTCGCAGCGGCAGCTTCAGTGGTGCAAGGTGGAAGCGACGGCTGGAGATTCACGAACGGTGGTCGCCACGACACCACCTCTTCTCCTGTATTCAACCAATGCAAAAAACTCCTTGGGTTACCTTTGTCTTCACTATTATTGGCACAAAGATCACGGGCGGTTGGAGGAGGAGCAGGAGGTATAAGGGTGGCGGTTGGAGATTGTTTTCGTTAAGGTTAGGGTTTGGACAAAGGGTGACATGTTTATACACCCTGATCCCATAACTTGTGTCCATAATAACCAAAATCGTCCCTCCTTCCCCCCACGTCTTTCAAATTTAATCTAGTATTTACCATTTAAACTCTGCCTTCGGAAATCCTTTACAAATTAAGTGCAAATTTTACCAAGCGGACCCTCCTTCTACAAATCCTTTTCAATTTAGGTACAAAATTTACTCTGTAGCCCGTACTTCCATAAATCGTTTCATATTAGGTTCAAATTATCCCAAACACCTGCTGTCTTCTAAAAATCTTTAAATAATAAACCCTATAACTTACACTTTTAACCCCCAATTTCTAAAACTGTGACAACTAGCTCCTCGAGACCAACACCTTTCCACGTAATTATTCATTTTAGGGCTACTATTCGCTCATTTATTTATTTAATAAATAGGGTGTTAAAACTCTCCTCTACTTAAATTATATTTCGTCTTCGAAATCATTCCTTACCAATCTTTAGACGACCAACTACTCTAGCAACATGGTCACCACCCTGGGCACACCCTAGTCTTCCCAAGGTAGCCGTGACCAATCTTTACAAAGCCCTAAAATCAGCATGTGAAAAAATTCCTCGCAACAAGATCACATCTACTCTGTCTGAAATTTGCTCTCTTGAGATGGTCTGATTCCCTGTCAGACCACTCATACTAAATCATTATCGTTGAGTCCAGTCCGTTTATCCCTCAGTTGACTACTCAACTTCTAATAGCTCGAAGTTCCCACTATAAAATAGGACTACACAACTAATTATCCATGCATATCACTTATACTTGGCCAAGGCTCAGCTGATCCCGCTGTGAGTGACTTGTGACTTCCCAATCAACCAGCTATTTCATATGTACTCGCAACCTAAAACACAAATACTAACACTGCTTAAATGATGAAACTACCTAAACACTGAACTGCCTAAAGCAGTATGTTGGCACATGGCCGCTTTCTAAAAGCTACCAAGACCTTCCGATTCTCAATTCGCTTACGAATCATTTTAAATACCGGGTCCCAGCCTGATTGCAGAGCCAAAAGACCCACACGTAGTTGCTCCATGTGACTTATGAACGAAAGCCTTGTTGGTCACTAGTTTCCGGTAGTTATCTTTCTAGTATGGCTCTAACAACCTCTTGATCCAACCGATCAGGTCCATGCATCGAATCCTGACATCTTCAAATCTGAGGCTAAAAGTGATTACTACATGAACAATGGTATCCTTATATCATAAACGACCTTAAGAAATGCATTGCTTCCTTGATCTCATATTTGTAGTGGCATTCCTACGATCTCATCAATGGCTTAGCCAGGTCTAAGTCATCTGGGTAAATTCGTAAACCAATACATGGACTTGCCATATCATCACTATTGCACCCGAACTGGGGGGGTACTCCCGTTCCTTCCGCATCCTAACAATGCACTCAAGCTATCTACCAACCTCGTTAATGCTACGACTACACCCATAGACTTATAACACTCTATCACTATCTGACAACCTCATGACTGCTACAGCTACAACTGCAGACTTACAACATTGTAGTATTATTTAACCGGTAGCAAATGCTATGGCTAAACCCGCAGTCTTACAACACTTTCCATGCTAACTAATTGTTAGTTAAAACTACGACTACGCCCGTAGTCTTACAACACTTCCTATACTATTTGACTATTAGTGAATGCTACGAATACCCCCATAGTCTTCCAATACTTTCCAAACTATCAGAATGTTAGTGAATGCTACGGCTACCACCGTAGTCTTACAACACTTTCCATACTATTTGACTGTTAGTGAATGCTACGACTAGTCCCATAGTCTTACAACACTTTACATACTAGGTTGAACATGCACTTGACCTAACACTCAACTAAACTTCAGTCCTAACTGGATCCCAAACACGGTTACCGAAACCTGCTATCTGCTACCAAGGAAAAGCATGAAGCAACGGTTATTTTCCGAACTCCTAAATCACCCAATATTCAACCTAGGTGGCCACTTGACCGTCTTTCTGTTGGGTTTTGAGCATTCTAACACTCCTAAGTGTACATGCAACCCTAAATACGTTGGATCTATGTTTTCTTTATTATACATGCAAATATGAACTTTCCAAGGTATTCATCCTAACTAGCATAATAACATGATTCATATAAATATATCAAGTTAGAATTACATACCTCTTTGATGTAGAAAGTCTTCATGAAGCTTGAGTGCCTAGTGCCCCAAGTGTGACACCTGAAATGGTTCACACAACACCAAATACACATGTAATGACTTGAGAGAAATTGGAACACTTCATAAAATTGGCTAGCCCTTTCTATCACTCATAGTGACCGATTTTGTCAACAATAAGATGCTTATATAGTTAGTGACAATTAGGGTAAACCCTAATTGTCATGGATTTCCATTTCCTTGGATCCATGGGTTCAAATACACCATGGAGCATCCATGAAGCATCTTATGGGTTTTAGCCCAACTTAACAATCCATGAAGCATTAGCCCACTATACAAGTATGGATGATTTACACAATCAACCCATATATTTAATTAGTCTTCTTTTGATCACTTAATTAATCCTAGATTAATTCTTAATCAATACTAATTAAATAATCTTATTAATATGTTAGAACTTATAATATATTAACAAACCTGAAGTGTTATTTCTCTCATTATAGTCTATCCAAATGCTTGATGCCATGCATCCCAAATGGACCATGCCAGGTCGGGTCAAGCCTCACTAATTATAGTTATGGACTTAGACATTAATCCAATAGTCTCCCATCTTGAATTATGAGTTTGTAAATGTTTGTAGTAAAAGTGTGACAACCCGAAGTTTGTTCTGTCATTTTAACCCGTTCCGTCGATAAAATTTGTCATTTTCGAATTGTTTCTGTTTCGTTATTAAATTAAGTAATTAATTTTGAGACTTCTATTATGACTTAATGGGTGTCCAAACAGATTACAAACTCATGATAACGCCCCAATTTAATAATTGGAAGATTTTTAGATTCGACCATATCGGGTTACGACAACTTAATCGAGTGCGACCAAAAGCAACGTCTAATGTCAGTACTGGGTAGAATTCCACCTTGTCTCAAATATGATTCATATTTAAAGTTCAAAAGGCTTCCATTTGAAGCTTTTGCACCCTCTCTCACTATTGTCTCTGTACAATCTCATTCTTGGTCCAAAATCATCAATTTCAAGCTTCAAAACATCAAGGTAACCATCCTAACTTGTAGTATAACGTTATTAGCATCCAAATCTATGTTCAAACTATGAAAATGGACAATAGACATGCGTTTACAGCCCTGGAACACTCATGGGCCGTGAACACATATAAAATGGGTTTTGGAGCCCAAAAACCCTCCTAAATCACTTATAGAGCTTGGATACGACTTAAGGACTCATTGGAATGGACTTGGAACACCTTGAACTCATTATTTAGGGGGTAAATGAGAGTTTACGGCCCAAGATCATGCTTGGACCATAAACACCAATTCATGGGCAGTAAAATCATTTTAAAGTGTTAAGATGCCACTTGAACACCTCATAAGCCTTGGAATAAATTCTAGAAGCAATCACAAACGATTTAGGGGCCTTAAACTTGATTAAAACCAATCCTATAGGAGCTTACGGCCGTAAACCACCCAAGGATAGGTTGCTGGGCCGTAAACTCCTATACCTTAGTCAAATGATGCCCTAAATCCATTATATAGCTTGTAAAATGACTTAGAACCACATATGATTAATCTAGGACCACCAAATCATGAAAGGAAAGAGTATATAGGAGCTTACGGCCGTAAAATCCTAGTTCACGGCCGTAAACTCCATTTGATGGTCCCTTTGGTGGTTTAATCCATTTCTATGCCTTAGATTTGGATCCTAGCAATATTCCCCAAGTTATATTTGACCGTTGAGCACCTTAAAACCCATCATCCATGAGTTCACGGCCATGAGCTCATGTGGACATGGTCTTAGGGCCAAAAACTCCCTAAGGATTTTACTCTTGAAGAGCAAACTCATTATCTAAGCCCTATTCTTCCGTAGTTCCCACCCGGGTCACTCCAAACACATGATTTGAAGTGTTTTCACATCTTGGAGTGTATATTCATATCTAATTAGTGTTCAAAGTCTAATTAGATACAATTATGTATTATTTCATATTACATAGGAACCTCGCGCATTATCAAGCCCCGAACTGATACCTAGCATCCAAACCGACTTCTTTCTCGACTGGTGAGTTCATACCCCTACGCCTTTTTCCGTGTTTTTCAATGTTTTCATGGGGGAATACAAGAAAACTAAATGTTTTCAAAATTTAAAACTGATGAATTCTATAAGTATCTGGAAAACATTTAGATATCTTTACCCCTTATGTATTATGCGGAGCATAAGGGATGTTCTATCGAATATAGTCACGTGGATTTCAATTACAGTAAAGGAAACAATCAAACTAGTAAAATTATTATGGGAATAATTTAGGATCTTTAGCTCTTGTTTTACGGACACATATTTCATGCAAAGTTATTAGATAAACTATGTGGGATTCAGTTTATCTTAATTTAATTTAGAATATCATGCCAGATAATTTCATTGTATTAAACTGTTCTACTATATGATGTTTGATAACTACCGAGTATACTGTTAATAATTTAATAATAGATTATGAGATGTATCTTCATTAAACCCTTCGGGTTATCAGTAAATCCTCGTCGGAAGTGTAACCAGAGTCTCCTGGAGGGAGATCGTGGAATTTGTGAATAGATCTATTCGGGACTGACAATCTCACACCTAAACTACTAGCTACAGTTAGGCGGGCACGCCTGGGATGACAAATTCTGGATATCGTCCGAAGCCTAAAGAACATCAAGGAGGTCTCGTGGTCATATTAGCATGGTTACCCAACTGACAATGCGTATTAATATCAACATATAAGTTTATTCACGGATTTTCATATCTATCTTTGATCTATAGTATTTATATCTAGTACGGGATGGTATTCCCATGGTTTTCAATCTATAGATTTTATTTCTAGTACGGGATGGTATTCCCATGGTTCTTATATCTAGTACGGGATGGTATTCCCATGGTTTTCAATCTATACTTTTATATATTAACACTACCTACTGTGATACGGGATGGTATTCCCATGGTTTTCAATCTAGAGTTATACGTATTAAACTGTATTAATAAGAAAATATGGGATTTTATTGGATAACAACTCTTTCAGAAAAGTAAAGGAAACATTTACAGTTTCAGAAAACAAAACACTTATGAACTCACCAGCTTTCTGCTGATTTTCAAACTGCTTGTATTCTCAGGTCCGCATTAGATAGGTACCCGTAATCTTTTGGAGAAGACGGAGCGTTTTAGAAGACACGTCTTACTTTGTTCAATCTTTTGTATAGATAACATGTATCACTTTACTTTCAAACAAACGTAATTATTCATAATGCAATGTAATGTTTTGTGTTTACTATGCTTACTATGTACATTGGTTGTGATACTTACATGATGTCCTCCGCCCCGGAACATTTCCGCCATTGGTTTCGGGGTGTGACAGATTGGTATTAGAGCCGTTGTTTATAGTGAACTATTATACCAAACCTTACATGGTATAAGACTTTAAACATTAAGGGGCCTAAGTGCTCTGAACTAAAAGTATACTTTAAAATATAAGTATTTTCAAAAGTATACAAGTATACCCAACCGCCGGAATCCGTAACTACGAGTAGAACAAAACATAAGTAAATGGATGTTGTGTGTTGTGGTTAAACCTGGGCAGTTATGTAGTCGTGTCTAGGGTCAATATAACCTGATCAACTATATTCATTCGAGACACGGCCAACATGTGCTTGGGAGTGACCATGGTATGCAACATGCCTAAAACTTACGTAAGATCCAAATAATGATTCATCGATTCAGCGAAACTTAAGGTACTATGGGAGTATTTTAGTCAGAACCGAGTACTTTGTAGAAATTATTCCGAGTGTTTCTACTCCTTCCTTCCTTAGCGATAATTTATCTGCTTTGATAATTCTTTCCTGTTTTATCGCTTACTATAACTTATTATCTATCATAAAGAGATATTTCTTGTTCCTTTTCTCTTGATTCAATTCAGAGGACTTATGATCCTCTCTTTCCTGGCTATTATAGATCAAGATGCCTCTAAGAAAGAGACCCAGCTCGAAGAACAACAATCCTCCTCTGCCACCACCTCCTCCTCAATTTGATCATGTGATGTTCCAGGTAGCTGTTACTGCTGCAGTAGCAGCCGCCATGTCTCAAATGAACCTCGGTGGCTCTGGTGGTCCAGGAGGTGGTACCCAACCTTAAAATCAAGAAAGTAGCTAGGGACACTAGAAGAAGTGTTCTTATAAGGACTTCATGTACATGAAGCCCACATCTTTCGATGGAACTGGAGGTGTCATTTCCTTAACCCGATGGTTCGTGAAAATCGAAGCTATTTTCGAGGTTTGTGCCTGCTCTGAATCAGATAAGGTGAAGTTTACTGCCTGCACCTTCACTGATAAAGTCTTGACTTGGTGGAACGGCCGAGTCAAATCCCTAACCCTACCTGTAGCCAATGCTATGGTTGGGAAGCCATGAAGGATCTTCTACTTGCTGAGTACTGCCCGTGGGGCGAAATACAGAAATTGGAGCATGAACTTTGGAATCTAAAGATGAAGGGTTCTGACATCACCGCTTACACCTCCAGATTCAAAGACTTAGCGCTTCTCTGTCCGGGAATGGTTACCTCGGAAAGTAAAAAGACTGAGAGGTTTATTTGGGGACTGACCCAACCAACCAAAGGGAATGTTTTGGCTGCAAAACCAGACACGTTTGACAGTGCTAAATGTCTGGCGCAAACCCTTATTGATCATGAAGATAATCCTGATGAGAAGGTCACCACTTTCGAGCTGGTTAAAAGTAGTGGTGGTAGTAAAAAGAAATTCTGGAACAAACGAAAGACTCAATGTTCACAAGGATCTTCTAAGAAACAGCAAATTGTGGCAGTCCAAGCTACTACTGCCCCTGCTGCTGTTTCTACCGTTGGATCCACAGCTCAGACTCCTACCAGTAGATATACTGGTACTCTTCCATGGTGCAGTAAGTGCAGCTATCATCATCATACTCCCGGGCCCTATCGTGAAAGACTCTGCAACAGATGTGGCAAGAAGGGCCACCCTTGCTCGAAACTGCAGGAAACCAACCCACTCAACAGAGCAATCTTCTGGAGCGGGTGTCGGTCAGGCCTGCTACGAATGTGGGGAAGTAGGGCATTTCAAGAGAAACAGCCCCAAGGCAGTTACAGCGGGTAACACTGGGAGAGTCCTAGCTATGGGACGAGAAGAGGCAGTCGCCGATCCCACCGTTGTCTCGGGTACGTTCCTCCTCGAAAACTCTTATGTTAGTATCCTTTTCGATTCTAGTGTTGAACGTAGTTTTGTTAGCCATTCATTCAAACGTCTTCTTAATAGTAATCCACAACCATTAACTAAAACATTTACCGTCGAGATGGCTAATGGCGAGAAAGAAAGCACTAGCGACATATTCATGGCCTGTACCCTTACCCTAAACAATCATTCATTTCCCATCAACCTAATGCCAGTTTCCATTAAGAGCTTTGATGTTATTATTGGCATGGATTGGTTGAGTCCCAATTATGCTAATATCCTATGTTATGAAAAATCCATCTGTCTCAATCTCCCCTCTAACCAGACCCTCATGATCTATGGAGATAAACTTAGCTCAAATCTTCGTACCATTTCCTCCATCAAAGCTCAAAAGCTTCTACGGAAGGAGTGCAAGCATTCCTAGCCCATGTCATTAACGAGAACCAAGAAGTTAAAGACCTCGAGAGCATTCCCGAAGTCTGCAACTTTCCCGATGTCTTTCCCAAAGAGCTCTCGGGAATTCCTCCTGAACGATAGGTTGAGTTTCGCATCGACCTAATTCCTGGAGCTACCCCTCATAGCCAAATCTTTGTATCGCTTAGCTCTAGCAGAAATGTAGGAGCTATCCAGTCAGCTTAATGAGCTGCTCCACAAAGGGTTCATTAGACCGAGTTCCTCACCGTGGGGAGCTCCGGTATTGTTTGTAAAGAAGAAAAATGGATCCTTCTGGATGTGTATCGACTACCGTGAGCTGAATAAATTGACAGTCAAAAACCGATATCCTCTTCTTTGAATAGACGACCTCTTCGATCAACTTCAGGGAGCCAGTTACTTCTCGAAGATAGACCTCAGATCAGGGTACCATCAGCTTCGAGTCCACGAGAATGATGTTTCCAGACAGCATTCAGGACTCGATATGGTCACTACGAGTTCGTAGTGATGCCCTTCGGTCTAACCAATGCATCGGCTGTGTTCATGGACCTGATGAACTGGGTGTGTCGTCGTTTTCTGGACAAGTTCGTCAGTGTATTCATTGACGACATACTTGTCTATTCCCGAAGCAAAGAAGATCATAAGCAACACTTGAGATTAGTCTTGGAAACACTCAGAACGGAGAAGTTGTACGCGAAATTCTCTAAGTGCGAGTTCTGGATTCGGAAGGTAGCTTTCCTTAGTTACATGGTAAGTGAGGAGGGTATACACATGGAGCCGTATAAGATTAAGGCGATAGAGAATTGGTCGGCACCAAATACACCCACAGAAATCCGTCAATTCTTGGGTCTCGCTGGCTACTATCGTAGGTTTATCCAGAAAATTTTCCAGAATCGCCAAACCCCTAACCACTCTGACAAAGAAAGGCATACCCTTTTGTTGGAGTGAAAAGCAAGAAACTGCATTCCAAACGTTAATGCAAGCCTTGTGTAGTGCACCTATCTTGTCCCTGCCCGAAGGGACGGAAGACTTCGTGGTTTATTATTATGCATCCAATCAGAGATTAGGTTATGTGCTTATGCAGAGAGGAAAAGTTACTGCTTATGCCTCGAGATAGTTAAAAGCACACGAAGTCAACTATACGACTCATGACTTGGAATTAGGAGCAGTGGTCTTCGCATTGAAGATTTGGAGACAATATCTCTACGGAACAAAGTGTACAATCTTCACTGACCATAAGAGCTTGCAGCACATCTTCAATCAGAAAGACTTAAACATGAGGCAACGGCGATGGGTAGAGCTACTCAGTGACTATGAGTGCGAAATTTGCTACCATCCCGAAAAGGCCAATGTGGTAGCAGACGCCCTTAGCCGAAAGGAAAGTTCAAGTTGTAGAGTGAAGACACTGACGATGCCTATCCATTCCCATTTATCCATGCAAATCCGAGACGCCTAGTTAAAAGCCATCAAACCAGAGAACATATCAAGCGAAGCTTTGAGGGGAATGGACAAAATACTTGAGGTCAGAAGTGACGGAGTCTACTGTTTCATGAATAGAATCTGGACCCCAAAGTTCGGAGGTTTCAGAGACGTCGTCATGACCGAATCTCACAAGACCAAATACTCTGTTCACCCAAGTTCGGACAAGATGTACCTGGATCTCAAGAAACAATACTGGTGGCCGAACATGAAAGCTAAAATCACAACCTTCGTAGGCAAGTGTCTAACTTGCGCCAAGGTTAAAGTCGAGTACCAGAAGCCCTCGGGTCTGCTCCAGTAGCCCGAGATACCTAAGTGGAAAATGGGAGATGATTACCGTGGATTTCATCACAAAGTTACCCAAATGTCTGAGTGGGTACGATACCATTTGGGTAATTATCGATCGTCTGACAAAGTCCGCTCACTTTCTTCTGATTAAAGAGTCGTTCAAGATGGAAAGAACCACGCGTATCTACATCGAAGAGATAGTTCGACTGCATGGTGTATCTGTGTCCATTATCTTAGATACAGATAGCAGGTTTACCTCCCAATTTTGGCAGTGTCTCCAGAAAGCTCTTGGAACCAAGTTGGACATGAGCACGACCTATCATCCTCAGACAGACGGACAGAGTGAGAGAACTATCCAGACCCTAGAATACATGCTGAGAGCATGTGTCATCGATTTTGGAAAATGGTGGGACACACATTTTCCTTTGATCGAATTCTCGTATAACAACAGCTACCACACCAGTATCAAGGCTGCCCCGTTCGAAGCTCCCTATGGTCGCAAGTGCAGATCCCCTCTATGCTGAGATGAGGTAGGGGACACGTAGCTAGCCAAGAGTCGAGTCCCAAATAGTGCTCTCCCTGGTCCTGAAATTATCTGCGAAACCACCAAGAAGATCATCCAAATCCAAGAACGACTGAAAGCTTCATGAGACAGATAGAAGAGTTACGCTGATATACGTTGGAAACCATTAGAATTCCAGGTTGGAGATCGCGTCTTGTTAAAGGTCTCACCCAGGAAAGGCATGATACGCTTTGGAAAGCGTGGAAAACTTAACCGAAGGTACATAGGACATTTCGAGATCCTCTCTAGGATCGGTCATGTAGCCTACAAACTCCGACTCCCTCAAGAACTTAGTAACATCCATCATGTCTTCCACGTCTAAAGTCTTAAAAAGTGTCTATCCGATGAAACCCTCGTGATCCCCCTTGAAAAGATCGAGATCTATGAGAACTTGAACTTTGTGGAAGAACCCATTAAAATCATGGATCGAGAGATCAAACGTACGAAACAAAGTCGCATCCCGATAGTGAAGGTTCGCTGGAATGCCAAGCGGGGACCGGAATTCACTTGGGAGGGCAAAGATTCGATGAAGCAGAAGTATCCGCATCTATTACCAGATCCATAATTTGTATCTTAATCTTGAATTTCGGGACGAAATTCCCTTTAACGGGGGGATAATGTGACAACCCGAAGTTTGTTCCGTCATTTTAACCCGTTCCATCAATAAAATTTGTCATTTTCAAATTGTTTCTGTTTCGTTATTAAATTAAGTCATTAATTTTGAGACTTCTATTATGACTTAATGGGTGTCCAAACACATTATAAACTAATGATAACGCCCCAATTTAATAATTGGAAGATTTTTAGATTCGACCATATCGGGTTACGCAACTTAATCGGGTACGACCAAAAGCCTCGTCTAACGTCAGTATCGGGTAGAATTCCACCGTGTCTCAAACTTGATTCATATTTAAAGTTCAAAAGGCTTCCATTTGAAGCTTTTGCACCCTCTCTCACTATCCTCTCTATACAATCTCATTCTTGGTCCAAAATCATCAATTTCAAGCTTCAAAACATCAAGGTAACCATCCTAACTTGTAGTATAACCTTACCAGCCTCCAAATCCATGTTCAAACTATGAAAATGGACCATAAACATGTGTTTATGGCCCTGGAACACTCATGGGCCATGAACACACATAAAATGGGTTTTGGACACCAAAAACCCACCCAAATCACTTATAGAGCTTGGATACGACTTAAGGACTCATTGGAATGGACTTGGAACACCTTGAACTCATCATTTAGGGGATAAATGAGAGTTTACGGCCTAATATCATGCTTGGACCGTAAACACCAATTCATGGGCAGTAAACTCATTTTAAAGTGTTAAGATGCCACTTGAACACATCATAAGCCTTGGAATAAAGTCTAGAAGCAACCACAAACGAGTTAGGGGCCATAAACTTGATTAAAACCACTCCTATAGGAGCTTACGGGTGTAAATCCCCAAGGATAGGTTCCTGGGCCGTAAAATCATATACCTTAGTCAAATGATGCCCTAAATCCATTCTATAGCTTGTAAAATGACTTAGAACCACATATGATTAATCTAGGGCCACCAAATCATGAAAGGAAAGAGTATATAGGAGCTTACGGCCGTAAACTCCTAGTTCACGGCCGTAAACTCCATTTGATGGTCCCTTTGGTGGTTTAATCCATTTCTATGCCTTAGATTTGGATCCTAGCAATATTCCCCAAGTGATATTTGACCGTTGAGCACCTTAAAACCCATCATCCATGAGTTCACGGCCATGAGCTCATGTGGACATGGTCTTAGGGCCAAAAACTCCCTAAGGATTTTACTCTATATTCATATCTAATTAGTGGTTCACAGTCTAATTAGATACAATTATGTATTATTTCATATTACATAGGATCCTCGCGCATTATCAAGCCCCGAATTGACACCTAGCATCCAAACCGACTTGTTTCTCAACTGGTGAGTTCATACCCCTACGCCTTTTTCCGTGTTTTTCAATGTTTTCAGGGGGGAATACAAGAAAACTAAATGTTTTCAAAATTTAAAACTGATGAATTCTATAAGTATATGGCAAAATTTTAGATATCTTTACCTCTTATGTATTATGCGGAGCATAAGGGATGTTTTATCGAATATAGTCACGTGGATTTCAATTACTGTAAAGGAACCAATCAAACGAGTCAAATTATTATGGGAATAATTTGGGATCTTTAGATCTTGTTTTACGGATACAGATTTCATGCAAAGTTATTAGATAAATTATGTCTGATTCAGTTTATCTCTGTTTAATTTAGAATATCGTGCCAGATAATTTCATTGTATGAAAATGTTCTACTGTATGATGTTTGATAACTACCGAGTATACCGTGAACAATTTAATACTAGGTTGTGAGATGTATCTTCATTAAACCCTTCGGTTTATCAGTAAATCCTCCCTGGAAGTGTAACTAGAGTCTCCTGGAGGGAGAGCGTGGAATTTGTGAATAGATCTATTCGGGACTGACAATCCCACACCTAAACTACTAGCTACAGTTCGGCGGGCATGCCTGGGTGACATATTCTGGATATCGTCCGACACCTGAAGAATGTCAAGGAGGTCTCGTGGTCATATTAGCATGGTTACCTGACTCACAATACGTATTAATATCAAAATATTAGTTTATTCACGGATTTTCATATCTATCTTTGATCTATAGTATTTATATCTAATACGGGATGGTATTCCCATGGTTTTCAATTTATAGCTTTTATATCTAGTACGGGATGGTATTCTCATGGTTCTTATATCTAGTACGGGATGGTATTCCCATGTTTCTTATATCTAGTACGAGATGGTTTTCCCATGGTTTTCAATCTATAGGTTTATGTATTAAAACTACCTACTGTGATACGGGATGGTATCCCATGGTTTTCAATCTAGAGTTATACGTATTAAGCTGTCTTAACAAGAAAATATGGGATTTTCTTGGATAACAACTCTTTCAGAAAAGTAAAGGAAACATGTCCAGTTTCAGAAAACAAAACACTTATGAACTCACCAGCTTTATGCTGATTTTCAAACTGCTTGTATTCCCAGGTGCGCATTAGATAGCTAACCGCAATCCTTTGGAGAAGATGGAGCATTTTAGAAGACACGTCTTACTTTTGTTCAAACTTTTGTATAGATAACATGTATAACTTTACTTTCAAACAAATGTAATTATTCATAATGTAATGTATTGTCTTGTGTTTACTATGCTTACTATGTACATTGGTTGTGATACTTACATGACGTCCTTCGCCCCAGAACGTTTCCGCCATTGGTTTCGAGGTGTGACAAAAAGTATGTTAATGTTTGTAAATGTTTGTAACTCCTAGAAAATCCTATATTTTCTAATAAAAGTAGCCTTCTACCAAGCCCCGACTGTTTTGTATTTTTGTTTCTTGTAGAAGAGTGTAATTTGCCCAAGGGTAACTCTTATTAACAAAATATAGTTTATACATTATCATTTACGTGAAATGATCACAAAGTGAATGCAAAAGGGAAAGTAATGTAGTACTATAGTGTTGTATTATAGTAACTACTGTTGTACTAACTACCTTAAACCGGACTTATATCATGGTATTATGTGATTTGATTATACCATACTATCAACTATAAACACGATGATGAAAGACATTGGAAGTAATAACATTTGGCACCCGTAGACCTGCAGGTCCGACTGTAGCTAGTAGCAAAGGTGTAGGATAGTTAACCCTGTATAGATCTATATGCAAACTCACATTTTCCCTCCAAGAGATTCTGGTTACAAATCGAGGCATGGCAGTGATGACATACTCCGAAACAGTGGTTTAAATTTTTGTTATAGTATACTTGTATATTTACTGTATGTACTAATGTAGTAAATTTATTGTTTCTCATTATAGTATTCTCTATCTATTTCACTTCATAGTATAGTTGTATAGTTTTTACTAATAGTAAGTTCTCTTAGTTTCTCATCATAGTATGGTTGTATAGTTTCTCATAATAGTATCGTTGTGTAGTTTCTCATAATAGTAACTATTGACTCATGAATGAATAGACTCTTTGTATGCTTGATTGTACTAGAAGTAATGAGTAGTATATTCCTAAACTATACCTATTATAGTTTATTAGTAGTTTTGTTTGTATGACTGAATATATTGAACTGAGATAAAAGCCTTTACATCTATACATGTATAAATAATATATAACTAAGGATCCAATGACACTTGGACAAATAACAGGGTACTCTAAGTCCAGAACCAAACAAGGAATAGGATATAACGTGAGTTACCTGTCCTATGTCCTTCAAATCTTACTTATATAACTATATATGCATTAGACATGGTTTTGACAATATATAAGTTTAGAAAGTTGTGAACGAAAAGGTTTGATATATAAAAGTGAATTTGGTAAAGACTTTAACATGTGAAAGAGTTTGATAAGCAGTTTGAAGTACTTTGATTTATAAAACAGTTAAAAGCATAGTAAATCCATATGTTTAATAGTTATTAATCACATGAGATTGATATAATAACTATGATATTCAACTTGTATTCCCCCTCCCCATAAAATCATTTAAAAATCATATAAAAGGTTGACTAAGGGGTATGAACTCACCTGTAGTGAGTTGTTTGGATGAAATTGTTGGATAAGTTGCTAGGTATCAAGTGAATACTTGAACACACACACAAGTCTTATTTAATATATGTGTTTAATTAGTGATTATAGCACTAATTAAGCAAGTAAAGACACCATATAATAGGGAAAACACTTTGATTCAAGTGTTATAAGATCATAGGGTTGCATCTAAGGGTTGTATGGCTTTCCTTAAGTGTTTACGGCCCAAGTCCCAATCTCCATGAATTTACGACCTAGGGTTTGCGGCCCTTATGGGTTTACAGCCATAAACCCATGGTGACTTGTACCAATTTGATGTTTAAGGTCCTTAGCTCAAGGGGGAGCTGTTCTAGGCCATGTTCCAATCCTTAGGAAGGAATTTAGGGCAACATAGCACCCTTTATTAGAGTTTACGGCCAAGGGAGATTGCCTTGGCCGTAAAGTCCCTTGGTTGTTTGATTCTTGGTGTTTTCAAGTCCCTAACTCATTATACTAACTTATAAACATGTAAAGGAGGTAACGACTTACAATTTAAAGGCTAATGATGGGAGTTTTCAGCCAAAACACATAAGTGTTCTTGGTGTTCTTGAGGATCTTCAAGATCTAGAGCAAAAGATGGAATTTGTGGGTGGATTCAAAGATGAATCAAGTAGAAATGATTGTATCAACTCAAAGATGGAAGTATTTGCTTACATATGTGAAGATTGGAAGGAAAACTTGAAGATCCTTGGGAGAGAAAACCGATTTCTCTAGCATAGAATCTGAATAATGCAGTAAAAAGGACTATGTGTCATATTTGTATCAGGGGTTGAAGGCCACTTGGAGTTTACGGTAGTAAACCCAAGTGTTTTGGCCGTGAACTCCTCTTTTGAAGGTTTAATGCTTGTTTGATAGGTTACAAGTTCAACTGACACTCTCATTCACTTATTCCTTTGATGTATTAAAGCTCAGAATGCTCAAACGGACACCAAAAGTGCTAAAGTTAGTAGACGCAAGTGTGACTAGATTGAAATGTAGGGTTTGTACAAATAGAAATCTCGGGTTGTCACATCATCCCCCCGTTAGATAGAATTTCATCCCTAAATTAGAGTTTAAGCAATAACTAGTTACAAATAACTAAGCGAAAAGATGAGGATATTTCATTTTCATTTGATCGTCGCGCTCCCAAGTGAATTCAGGTCCTTGCTTGGCGTTCCAGCGAACCTTCACTATCAGGATACGACTTTGCTTTGTTGGCTTGACCTCTAGGTCCAGCACCTCTACAGGTTCTTCCACGAAGTTGAGGCTCTTGTTGATCTCAATCTCTTCGAGTGGTATTACAAGAGTCTCGTTGGATAGACACTTCTTCAAGTTAGAGATGTGGAAAGTAGAATGTACATTATTAACTTCGTCGAGTAGGTTGAGTTTGTAAGCTACAGGGCCGATTCTAGCGAGAATCTTGAAATTCCCTATGTATCTTGGATTGTGCTTCCCACGCTTTCCGAAGGGTATCAAGCCCTTTCATGGTGAGACTTTCAAAAGAATGTGGTCTCCAACCAAGAATTCCAACAATTTCCTTCATTTGTCTGCATAGCTTTTCTGTCAATCTCCAGAGGCTTTCAATCATTCACGAATCTGAATGATCTTCTTTGTCATTTCCCGAATGATTTATGGACCTGTGAGAGTGCTGTCAGGGACTCGTCCTTTAGCTAACTGGGTGTCAACCACCTCAGCCCAGCCTATAGGAGATCTACACTTCCGGCCAAAGATGGCTTCAAATGGAGTCGCCTTGATGCTCGTGTGATAACTATTGTTGTTGGAAAATTCGAAAAGGGGTAAATGAGTATCCTATGCCTCCCCAAAGTCGATCACATAGGCTCGGAACATATCTTCCAGGGTTTGGATAGTTCTCTCACTTTTTCCATCGTTCTAAGGATGGTAGGTTGTACTCATGTCTATCCTTGTTCCTAGGGAACTTTGTAGTGAGTGCCAGAACTGCGAAGTGAATCTACTATCTCTATCAGAGATAATGGATATAGGAACACCATGAAATCGTACGATCTGTATAATGTATGTCCTCGTAAGTTTCTTTATCTTGTCAGTTTCTTTGATAGGTAGGAAGTGCGTGGACTTGGTCAATCTATCGACCTTAATAACTAAGAGAAAAGATGAGGATATTTCAGTTTCATTTGATCCTCGCGCTCCCAAGTGAATTCAAGTCCTCGCTTGGCATTCCAACGAACCTTCACTATTAGGATACGGCTTTTCTTTGTTTGCTTGACCTCCAGGTCCATGACATCTACAGGTTCTTCCACAACGTTGAGGCTCTCATTGATCTTGATCTCGTCGAGTGGGATTACAAGAGTCTCGTCGGATAGACACTTCTCTAGGATCGAGACGTGGAAAGTAGAATGTACGTTATTAAGTTCGTGGGGTAGGTTGAGTTTGTAAGCTACAGGGCCGATTCTAGCGAGAATCTCGAAATGCCCTATGTATCTTGGATTGAGCTTCCCAGACTTTCTGAAGCGTATCAAGCCCTTTTAGGGTGAGACTTTCAAAAGAACGTGGTCTCCCACCTGGAATTCCAATAGTTTCCTTCGTTTGTCTGCATAGCTTTTCTGTCGGTCTCTAGAGGCTTTCAATCATTCATGAATATGAACGATATTCTCTGTCATTTCCCGAATGCTTTCCATATCTATGAGAGTGATGTCAGGGAATCGTCCTTTAGCTAACTGGGTGTCACCCACCTCAGCCCAGCATAGAGGAAATCTGCACTTCCGGCCATAGAGGGCTTCATATGGAGCCACCTTGATGCTCGTGTGATAACTATTGTTGTAGGAAAATTCGACAAGGGGTAAATGAGCATCCCATGCCTCCCCAAAGTCAATCCCACAGGCTCGCAACATATCTTCCAGGGTTTGGATAGTTCTCTCACTTTTTCCGTCGGTCTGAGGATGGTAGGTTGTACTCATGTCTAGCCGTGTTCCTAGGGAACTTTGTAGTGACTGCCAAAACCTCGAAGTGAATCTACTATCTCTATCGGAGATAATGGATATAGGAACAACATGCAATCGTATGATCTCTATAATGTATGTTTTTGTAAGTTTCTCCATCTTGTCAGTTTCTTTGATAGGCAGGAAGTGTGAGGACTTGGTCAATCTATCGACGATGACCGAAATGGTATCAAGTCCACTCATTGTCTTGGGTAACTTGGTTATGAAGTCCATAGCGATCCGCTCCCACTTCCATTCCGGTATCTCTGGTTACTGTATTAAACCGTACGGTTTCTGGTATTCGACCTTGACCATAGCGTAAGGCATTTACTCACGAAGGTAGCAAATGTTGCTTTCATGTTAGGCCACCAATATTACTTTTTAAGATCTAGATACATCTTATCTGAACCTGGGAGGATGGAATATGTAGTGTTGTGCACCTTGTTCATGACCAAGCCTCTAAAGCCACTGTGCTTCGGTGTCCAGATTCGGTCCATGAGATATAAGGCTCTACCACCCTTGACTTCCAAGTTCTTATCCATCCATCTAAGGGATTCACCTACCATATTTTCAGGTTTAAAGGCTTCGAGCTGACCCTCCTTAATTTGTGTGGACAGATGCCAATGGATAGTCATGGTCAATGATTTAACCCTTCCATCAGAATATTCTTTCTGACTTAGGGCGTTTGCTACTATATTAGCTTTACCCGGATGATAACAAATTGCACATTCGTAGTCATTGAGTAACTCGACCCACCGTCATTGTCTCACGTTGAGCTCCTCCTAATCGAATATGTGTGGTAAAATCTTTTGGTCTATAAAGATAGTGCTTTTTGTACCATACATATAGTGTCTCCAGATCTTCAGAGCAAACACAACTGCTCTTAGCTAAATATCATGTGTGGTGTATTTGACTTCATGTTTCTTTAGTTGTCTCGAGGCATAGACGATGAACTTACCTCGTTGCATCAGAACACAGTTGAGCCCCTGGTTGGATGCATCGCAATATACTACGAAGTCTTCTATCCCTTCGGGGAGGGATAGTATTCGTGAGATGCATAAGGCTCGCTTCAGCGTTTGAAACACTTTTTCTTGCTTCTTTTCCCAGTCAAAGGCCACGCCTTTCTGGGTCAGTGTTTTAAGAGTATTTGTTCTGTATGAAACTGTGGTAGTAGCCAGCAAGGCCTAGAAATTGACAAATTTCTTTAGGCATCTTTGGAGCTGACCACTTCTCAATGGCTTTAATTTTGGAAAGGTCCACGTGGATTCCTTCTTCGCTAATGACGTATCCAAAGAATTCGACTCTTCGGATCCAAAACTCACATTTAGAGAACTTGACATAGAGCTTCTCTGATCATCAGGTTCCTAGGACTTGTCGCAGATGATTACTATGTTCCTCCTTACTTCGAGGGTAGATCAGTATGTCATCAATGAAGATGATGACGAATTGGTCAATCCGAGTGGCGTCACCACGAACTCGTAGTGTCCATAATGAGTTCGGAAGGCTGTTTTCGGAACATCCTCCCCTAGTACTCGTAACTGTGATATTCGGATCTTAGATCAATCTTGGAAAAGTAACTCGCCCCTTGCAAATGTTCAAACAAACCGTCTATGCGAAGCGAAGGGTAACGATTCTTGACCGTGAGTTTGTTGAGCTCTCTATAGTCGATGCACATACGGAACGATCCATCTTTCTTCCTCACCAACAAGACCGGTGCTCCCCAGGGTGAGAAGCTTGGTCTAATAAAGCCGTTGCTGAGCAATTCGTTAAGCTGACCAGATAGTTCCAGTATCTCAGCTGGTGCTAGTCGGTAGCACGATTTCGCTACTGGGGTAGCTCCTGGGATTAAGTTGATTCTGAACTCGACTTGTCGTTGTGGGGGTAATCTGGGTAGTTCTTCTGGAAAGATGTCGGGAAAGTCGTTCACTACCAGGATGTTCTTTAGTTCTTTTGTTTCTAGGCTCGTATCGACAACGTGAGCATGGAATGCACGATAAGTACTTCTATGCTTGAATACTTGAGATGATACGAAGGCTCATGTCAGGTTTGTTGCCATAAATAATAAGAGTTTCGTCAGATGGAAGATTAAGACGAGCAGCTTTCACGTAGCACATGATGTCGTTGCAATGACGACTCAACCAATCCATGCTGATTATGACGTCGAAACTTTTAATTGAGACCGACATGAGGTCGATTGAGAAGGTATGGCTATCTAGTGTTAGGGTACATCCTATGTATATATATTGCTAGTGCTCTTTGTTTTCCCGTTAGCCATTCCTACAGTGAATGGTTCCTTAACTGTGCATGATTGCTGTTTAAGTAGGCGAGCAAATTTTTTATTTATGAAACTTCTCTCCGCACCACTATCAAATAGTATGCATGCATAAGAGTTATCAAGGAGAAACGTACCAGTGACCACTGTAGGATCGGGAACTACTTCCTCGTGGCTTAGAGCCAAAACTCTTCCCACTCCACCTACATTCACTGCCTTCGGGAAGTTCTTTTTGTAGTGGCCCACCTCGCCACAACCGTAGCAAGCCTGGCCCACACCTGCGCCAGGGACTTGGGTGATCGGCCTTGCCGGAGCTTTGCATAAATAGAAAGTTTGTCCTTTCCTATTGCAGTTAGAGCAGTGCGTTTCCCGCTAGGGACCGTTATGGTGGAAGTTACATTTGTTGCACTTAGGAAAGCTTCCAGCGTACTGCTTTACCGGAGCGGCAACGACAGGTGCTATCGAGGCATGAACCGTCACGACCTTCTGCGTCTTAGCAGAATTTCTGCTTCTTCTTGTAATCCCAGAATTTCTTCATGTTATCAGTGGCTTTGGAGGGTTCTGAGATGGCTAGGGTTGTTGTTGTTAACGGGGTACGAACCCCATGGTCAAGGAGTTGTTGTGCCAATCGCTTGGCACTATTGAAAGTAGCAGGGTTTGAAGCCAAAACATTCCCCTACACTGGAGGAAACAACCCCCAGATGTACCTCTCTATTTTCTTTCCCTCCGTGGGAACCATGTTGGGACACAGAGCCACCAGCTTGCTGAATCTAGCGGTATAGGAGACTATGTCGGATCCCTTCATGGATAGGCTCCATAGTTTCACTTCTAGTATCTCGATTTCTCCCTGTGGGCAGTATTCCTCAATAATGAGGTCTTTATGGGTTTCCCATCCCATATCATTTGCCACTATTAGAGTTAGTAACTTGACAGCTATTTCACCATGTCAGGGCTTTGTCTTCAAAGGTGTAAGTAGCAAACTTGACCTTGCTCGCTGCTGGACAGAAGCAGATCTCGAAGACCATCTATGTCCTTTCGAACCATTACCAGAGGCAATGAGCCCGTCAGTCCCTTTAAAGGACTTTGGCTTGTAGTTGGTGAAGTCCTTGTAGGAGCACTCTCTCGAGCGCACGAGCATTTCACCTTGAGTAGAATGAATTGGTGTTCCACCTCCGTTGGCACCAGTAGAGTGATATTGAGCCATGGCTGTTGCCACTTCCGTAGCTACTACAACATTCAGAACTGCCGTATCGATTAGTCGAGGAGGCGGTGGTGGTGTTTGATTTGTCAGCGTGCCTTTGGCAGGACGCTTGCGAGGTGCCATCTTTTACTGAAAGTTTATAGAGATGATGATGATAGTAAGGATCAGTTTGTAAAATATGATGAGAGTGATCCATGTACTAAATCACCATAGCCCAAACATTAGAATTAGTGTATGTTTTGAATAGAGACACATCAATAGAGTAGGGAAAACACAAGGGTATAGACTTTTCAATAGATTAGTTAACTGCCAATATTACTAGTATTACTGATGTAAATGAGTTTGGGAAAAATGACCTAACAGTAGGTATTACATCAAACTATATGAGGGAAAATTTTGACAGCTTAGTAATCTATACAGTGTACTGAAAGACAGGAATATTTTACAGGCAAGTGCTTCCTAGAGCACAGATAAGAAAAGGCTATTCCTTAAATCAAAAGAAAAGATGAGCTAGACATCTTCAACCGGCGATGGCCATTCCTCAGGGGAACCCTAAGGTTTGCCAATTGACAAAAAAAATCTTTAAGATGTCACTCATGAGCTCTTTAACGAACTCGAAGTTCTATGACTTCAGCTCGGGATGTAGCTAACTGTTTTTGCAGAGACTCATTGACTCTTCCAGTCCTTTCCATCGCGTCTTCGAGTTGGCGAATGCGAACCATGTTGATACCAGATTTGGCATAAATTTCCATGACTCGGTCGATGGTTTCTCGACTTTGCTCTACATTCCGAGCAATCCTATGAACCATGATGGGTAGGACTAGGTAATCTGAGCCACCCTCTCTTAGGTTGTAAAAGCTTCGGTCTCCATTGTAGGGTAAAGCTTGACCCTGTTCATCACTCCAAATATTCAAGTTTGTCACACACAAGGGTGTGAGACCTTGTAAATGTTGGTTGGGGGTTGAGGTTTGGAGCTTGACCCTCTTGGGGTAGGTTGTTGACTTCTAGCTCGTAGTAAGAACCATTAGAAAAGCCTTCAACGTGGTGATCATCCAAAGGGATTGCATTATCATCTTATGGCTCGTCTTCAAGCTATCCGACATTGCCTTCGTTTGGGGAGTACAGGTCGCCGTGGGGATCGAATCCTGCCAAGATATCTACACAAGAAAAGGGTATAAAAATCTTATATAAATAGATGTACTACTTAAGATGATTATAAGACGATCCTTACCAGTTACTTCAATACTCGCGTAATGCATACTAGTTATATGAAATCAAAACATGATAGGCCTTCGAATAAGTAACCCTTACTCCAAATCCACAACTAAACAAGGAACAGGAAATAAAGCAAAGACCACGAATTCTAAGTCTATGACACCTTAATCTCATATAACCTTAATGTATACACTTAGCAACTATTGCCCTACTAGTAAAGATCTTTTTAGTTCTCAGATAAGTAATTATAGTAACACAAAATACTCCTATGTTATTTTAGGTTCATGTTTTGTTCTAATGTTATCATTGTAGTAGTGTTGGTAAATTTTTAGACTTGTTGCCATATCACAACCATTCTTGGGCATATGCTAATCACTTCTCGGACCAACATAGTTGATTAGGATATGTCATTCCCAGAACTGACCATATATCCCCCTAGCCTACTTATGACATTCAACAATCGTAATACTTTTGTTCTATGCTAGTGACACTCATTTTAGTATGAATGTAGGTATGTGTACTTAGTTAAATAATTTACTATTTAAAAGTATAAACTCTTGGTCAGAGTATTTTAATCCCGTTGTATTTATAGTTTGTATATCTTTTATGGGTTAATATACTCAATTCACTATAAACGATGCTCTGATACGAACCTGTCACACCCCAAAACTGGAACGGTAGAAACGTTTGGGGTGGATGACGTAATGTACAATATCACAACACATAAGAACAGTAAACAAGCAAACAAAATCATCCATTGCATTAATAATATAATTTAATATAAGTGTGTTCTGTATAGTTTATAAGACACCAAAAAGGTAAATCAAATAAAAGATGAGACTTGAATGCGCTCCATCTTCTCAAAGGCTAGCATCGGTACCTATCTACTGATAACCTGAGAATACAAGTTATTTTGAAAGAGTTCATTAGCTTTAAAGCTGATGAGTTCATAAGTATTTTAGTGACATTGTTTGCATCAAAATGTTTGTAACAGTGTTTGAAGTATGAGTTTGTAAATGTTTGTAGTAAAAGTAAGTGAATGTTTGTAAATGTTTGTAAATGTTTGCAACTCCTAGAAAATCCTATATTTTCTACTAAAAGTAGCCTTCTACCGAGGCCCGACTATTTTGTATGTTTGTTTCTTGTAAAAGAGTGTAATTTTCCCAAGTGTAACATTTATTAACAAAATATAGTTTATACATTATCGTTTATGTGAAATGATCACAAAGTGAATGCAAAAGGGAAAATAATGTAGTACTGTAGTTTTGTGTTATAGTAACTACTGTTGTACTAACTACCTTAAACCGGATTTATATCAAGCTATTACTTAATTTTATTGTACCATACTATCGACTATAAACACAATGATGAAAGATGTCGGAAGTAATGACATTTGGCACCCGTACACCTGTGGGTCCCACTGAAGCTAGCAGCAAAGGTGTACGATATTCCACCAAGTATAGATCTATACGCAAACTCACGTTCTCCCTCCAGGATACTCTTGCTAGAAATCGGGCCATGGCAGTGATGACATGCTCGGAAACAGTGGTTCAAATTTTTTTTATAGTATGCTTGTATATGTATTGTATGTACTAATGTAGTGAATTTATTGTTTCTCGTTATAGTATTCTCTATTTGTTTCTCTTCATAGTATAGTTGTACAGTTTCTCATAATAGTAAGTTCTCTTAGTTTCTCATCATAGTATAGTGGTATATTTTCTCATAATAGTACCGTTGTGTAGTTTCTCATAATATTAACTATTGAGTCATTAATGAATAGACTCTTTGTATGCTTCATTGTACTAGAAGTAATGAGTAGTATATCCCAAAACTACACCTATTATAGTTTACTAGTAATTTTGTTTGTATGACTAAATGTATTGAATTGAGATAAAAAAAACCTTTATATCTATACATATATACATAATATATAACTAAGGATCCAACGACACTCAGATAAATAACAGGGTAGTCTAAGTTCATAACCATACAAGGAACAGGAAATAAAGTGAGTTATCGGTCCTAAGTCCTTTAAACCATACTAATATAACTATATATGCATTATACATGGTTTTGAAAATATATAAGTTTAAAAAGTTTTAAAGGAAAAGGTTTGATATATAAAAGTGAGTTTGGTAAAGAGTTTAGCATGTGAAAGAGTTTGATAAGCAGTTTGAAGTAGTTTGATTTATAAAACAGTTAAAAGTTGAGTAAATCTATATGTTTGATAGTTGTTAATCACATGTGATTGACATAATAACTATGATATTCAGCTTGTATCCCCCCCCCCCCCCATAAAAGAATTTAAAAATCATTTAAAAGGTTGATTAAAGGGTATGAACTCACATATAGTGAGTGGTTTGGATGAAAGTGCTGGATAAGGTGCTAGGTGTCAAGTGAAGACTTGAACACACACACTGGTCTTATTTAACATATAAAGACACATATATGTATTTAATTAGTGATTATAACACTAATTAAGTAAGTAAAGACACCCTAGAACAGGGAAAACACTTTGATTCAAGTGTTATAAGATCATAGGTTTGCATCTAAGGGTTGTATATCTTTGCTTTTGAGTTTACGGCCCACGGACCCACTCAATTTATTTATATAACAGGTGTTGATATGAAGTCACATTACACTGAGAGATTTAAAGAGATGTAGATCACTAGTGTAAATAAATGTAAGTGATGTTTATGATTATGTTTCTGTATTAACGATGACATCCCAAACGTTTTAAAATGAATAAAATACATTTCATCGAAAATGTTTTAATAACATATTTATCCTATTTTTCTGGGGACAAGTTCCGCAACCTTTTTATTAAAAGAAGTACTCTAATTTTTATAAAGCATAAACAAAATCGGTCTTTTCTAGCCGTGAAAATGGGGATGTCATAGTTGGTATCAGAGCATTAGTTTAAGTGAACTAGGAATTTGTAGGAAATTTCTAGACTTAAACTTAGAATGCCAAGTGATGATTGTGAGGAGTGTGTCAAATAGATTTAGGTAATACACCTGAATAGACACAAGCACTAGTTTATTTTAGGAAATGATGCCTAAATCGCTTTTGTGTGCTAAATGATTTGTTATGCTATAGTTTGATCGGATCTATGGTCTGTTGCCGACTGGATCTGGAAACCTTATGTGTTTAGGATTCTAAATCTACGACTACAATATTAGAACTAGCATGTAAACGTTTCAGAGTGATAAGGATGATTTAAAATGTCAATCCTAAGTAAAGCTCTAGATTCAACCTATTTGGTGTATAGATCACGATGGCAAGGACCCGTAGCCGAAACGTGAATGCAAATGAGAATAAGAACCAACCCCCAATGGTTCAGCAAATACCTGTTGTAGAAGAAGTTGCACCTGAGCCAATCACCATGGCTGGAGTTCAAGCCATGATTCGGGCTATGTTAGCTGAACAAAGGGAAGAAATGAGGAATATATTAAATAGGGACGAACCTACTATGCCCATTGAGCAACCCGAACCGATTCCTGAGCAATCAGAGGAAGGGAACTACATCCGCCAAGTGAGTCAAGTGGAGACTCAAGGTGAAAGAAGGGATGGCCCGGAGAGGAGAAACAACAAGGATGGGCGAATGTACAAGAATTTCTTGGGTGCAAAACCACCGAGTCTCTCAGGAAGCCCGAAGCCGATTGAGATTATGGATTGGATCTCCGAGATGGAGATGGTGTTTGAGAGTTGAAGATGTAGCGAGAAACAGAAGACTGTCTTCGCAGTAAGACAACTGAAAACTGGAGTCTTAAGCTGGTGGAAGCTATTGGCAGATACGATGCCACGAGGAGAAGCCCTAAGGATGTCGTGGGAGGAGTTCTTGGAACAATTGAAAATGCAGTACTGCTCAGAGATAGATCTGATAGACCTAAACAACGAGTTTCAAAACCTGAAAAAAGGGAAGTTGAGTGTTGATAAGTATGCCACCGCATTCACCGAGAGGATGAAGCTATCCCCCTACTTGGTGCCTACTGAACTCTAAAAGATTGATAGTTTTGCTAACGGACTGCCCACAGACTTTGGCCCAATGGTCAAAATGGCAACTACCTTGAAAACCAGTTGTTAGAGCAGCTAAGAATATAGAGACCCAGATAAGAGAAAAGGGTCTAGAAAAAGATAAGCCAGGAGAGAAGCGGAAGTTTGAAGGATCTTCAAGGTCCAACAAGGAAAGCAAATTCTCAAAAACTGAAGGAGGAGGAGGTGAATCCAAGTGGTGCGAGAAGTGTAAAAAAAAGCACTTCGGGAAATGTAGCGAGGAGGTAACTTGATACAAATGTGGAAAGACAGGGCATTACGCCAGCAAGTGTACGTCCAACAAGAAGGTGTGCTATGGATGTAACAAAGAAGGGCATATCTCTAGGGACTGCCCAAAGAAAAACGAGGTAGCAAGGCCAAACACACCACCAAGGCCAAGAGCATTTCACATGATCCTCGACGAAGCGGAAAACCATGCGAAGAATCAAGGATGAGGACTTCATATCCGAAGATCAAGTTATGCGATAGCCATAGTATCGTATGATGTAGCCTATTAGAGGCATAATCTAGGGTGAACTTGAACACTTGTGTAATAGTTTCAAGAAATAATAAAACCTTTGTTTTGTTATCTGATGTGTTAAACTGTTATGTGATTTTCTTGAATTGTGACTTGGAAAACTGCGAGACAATACTTGGGACAAGTATGAGTAGGTGTGAAAGGTAGTAGATGGATATACTACCGGAAGCACAGGACTCACACTTGGATAAGGGAAAGTCACAAGGTTACGAAGAAGCTAGTAAATGATTTCGTATTATTCAAGCATGTCGTTACCATGGTTTCGGTAATGACTAAGAGGATGATTGTTATTCCGACCCTAGTGGTCATATCGAATTGAGTCCGACTACGATAAGTATGTTACGTGGTTCGTAGAACCAAGTTTGATGTAGCGTCCGACTTAAACCAAACGATTGAAATCAAAGCGATCAATAGAAGTATTGCGCTCGTTGTTAAAAGAAGTTGATAGCTAGAAATGCTACATGTTAAAATGTGATTATATCATATTAGACCATGAAGGAAGGCATATTCCATTCCGGAATTTGACTCTAAGAGACATGAGTCTAAGCGTTGCTACATATGATGATAGGTCATTAGAATATGAAACCTCGGTCAATTGTAGTAATCAAATAAACCTATCCTAAGTTTGTTAAGAAGAAGGAGTCTCTGATAAAGAATGAGTTTGTGACACGAAGGTCATGATTGAAAGTCTAACGAGCAAGTGCAAGATCGAGCACCGCCTGCAGTCAAGGAGTCCAAGAGATAGATACTCATTCGAAGAAATGAGGAAGTTACGATTATTACCAAGGATGAAGAGATAACATATGGAGTCATTATACTATCCTGTTTCGTTGATGATTCTGGGATGTAATCATCCTAAGGGGGGGATAATTGTAACGCCCGTAGATCCGGGCTAGTCAATTTAAAGGCAATAAGGGTCGAAAATGACTTTTCGACAGAAGATTATTTAGAATAAATAATCTTAACCAAGTTTTATAATATGTGACAAGGTTTCTGTACATATAAAGAACGCCAGAATCCGAGTTATAACGAAGAAGTTCTGGCCCGTCAAAGTTTTTCGGCAAAACCGGCACAACACCGGGAGGCGTAAAAAGTGAATTTACGATAGAAGACTTTTTAGCCTTAGTAGTCTAAACCAAAGTCATAGAGTGTGTTAAAACAAGAAAATACATAAAAACAACGCCCAAATCTGACTTCGTATGAGGAAGTTGTGATTTTTCAAAGTTTCGGCTTTGCAGTGTACAGCCCGATACTCGAATTTTAGTTCGAGCGGTTTTTGGCTTACGCGAACTAAATGACAGTTGAAGATCTCATTAATAGGAACTCAATGGTAAAAAGATGGACGAAAACGGAGTCTGTATGAAGGAGTTACGAATTCTTCGCGGTCATTTAACAGTCTAAACGCCTCCTACTGTTAAATTTAAGATCGGTCGAGAATTAGCCAATGGAGTCTAAACGAAAGTTGTAGATCTTGATTTTACCTACGCGTGGATATAAAGAACATAGAAAATGGTCTCGTATGCGAGAGTTATGATTTTTGTAAGTTTGAAGGCTGATACGCGATAGGGGTGACGTGGTACCACCATAATTGGACACGTGGCACCACCAGAAGGTTGCCACATGTACCAACTCGGCAAGTAGGCCCTTCTACTCGATGAGTAGGTCAGTTAGCACCTCTATAAATAGAGGTGTCGGGCATTCACTTCTCTCCACACCTCAACCCTCTTCTTTCTCTCTCTATACTCTCTCTCTCTCTCTCTCTCTCTCTCTCTCTCTCTCTCTCTCTAAGCTCCCTAACCACCCTAAAGCCTAGGGTAAACCCCCTAGCACCCGAAGGAAGGCCCGAGGCTCTCGGAGTCCCAAGAAAAGAGCCTTTCGGCTCAGGAACGCTGCTCCTGCAAAGCCCAGTTTTCGAGAAAACACGCTGTAAGTGAGCTATGCCTACCCTATCTTTAGTATAGCTTATGTATTAATATAGTAACTTTATTAGGAACTTATAATAAGTATTTGGGCTATTATTATGAGTTTTATTGAGTGTTATTTAACGATTATATAATAATAATAGTAGTTAGACTATTAATTTGTCGCGGTTAACGTCAGACTAAATCCTAGTCATAATTATACTAGGTTTTGTCGAGGAAATCGTTTTAAGAGTAACGAAGTGTTGTCCGAGTGACAAGTCACCACCTCCCAGGTGAGTGCATGGTCCCCTTCAACTTACACATAGACATGAAGTATTTACTACGTGCTATGTGTGCATATTGTCTTTTTACTTGTTGTCTATGCTCGGTGAAAGATTTTATACATGTTTTAAATGATTTAAACTTTATATGTATTTTATATCTACGAAAATGTTGGGGTGAAACATGGGTAGATATAATAGATGAATCATGAGTTGGACGATGAGTTGAGAGGTGATATAGACCTAGAGGTAGGGGTGAGAGGTGTACGATGTGAGTAGCCTTGTTCCCAAACGATGTCCCCGTCATTCAGCAGAGTATGGATGACAACCACAGACTATTCTAGACAGCACAGTGGAACACTAGCAGGCTCGCAACCTGTAGGTGTTGTGAACGATGTGTTCACCCGGTGTACTCTAAACCTTGGTGATCACGCAGACTTGATGCCTAAACCCTGGCGACTATGCAGACTTAGTGCCTAAACCCTGGCGACTGTGCAGACTTAGTGCCTGTTGTGTAAACCATGGAAACGATGGACTTCGTGTCGATTCCTTAGGATGATCCTTAGGAACGAATGAACGAGGAATATCTGATTGTTAGGGTAAGTCCTTAAGAACAGAAAATATAATGGGGATGGGTAATGGGGTTTAATTGCTTGATTGTTTAAACATAATAATTATATTATTGTGGGTTGAAAACCCTATGTACTCACCAGGTTTCCCAACTTGACCCACTCAGTTTATTTATATCACAGGTGTTGATATGAAGTCACATTACACTGAGAGATTTAAAGAGATGTAGATCACTATTGTAAATAAATGTAAGTTCTGTTTATGCTTATGTTTCTGTATTAGCGATGACATCCCAAACGTTTTAAAATGAATAAAATACGTTTCTTCGAAAATGTTTTAATAACATATTTATCATGTTTTTCTGGGGACAAATTCCACAACATTTTTATTAAAAGAAGTACTCTGATTTTTATAAAGCGTAAACAGAATCGGTCTTTTCTGGTCGTGAAAATGGGGATGTCACACTAATCCTAGAAAACTCTGGATCTCGGATGGGGATCTCGACACCTCACATCGTATGACTTCCTCAAATTTTTTCGGATCGACCATATACCCCTCTGATTAATGAGATGTCCCAGAAACTGAACCTCTTGTAACAAGACATCACACTTAAAGAATTTGGCATACAACCTCTTTGACCTTAAAACCCCAAAAACCTCTCACAGATGCTCCTCATGTTGCTCCCTGGATCTCGAATACACTAGGATATTATCAATAAACACGATCACCGGTTGGTCTAACAAACGCCTAGACACCCGGTTCATGAGATCCATGAATGTCGCTGGAGTGTTGGTGATTCCAAAAGGCATCACCACGAACTCGTAATACCCATAACGAGTTCTAAAGGCCGTATTCTGAATATCCTCCTCACACACTCTCATATGGTGATATCCGCATTTCAAATCAATCTTGGAAAACCAAGATGCCCCCTACAGTTGATCGAATAGATCATCAATCCTCGAAAGTGGATAACGGTTCTTGACCGTCAACTTGTTCAACTCCCGGTAATCAATGCACATCCGGTGTGAACCATCATTTTTCTTGACAAAAAGGATCGACGCTCCCCATGGCGAGCTACATTTTCGAATAAATCTCTTCCCCAGCAGCTCCTGAAGTTGTGAGAATAACTCATGCGTCTATAGCGGCGCAATGCAATAAGGTGCATTGGCGATAGGTAGAACTCCTAGGTGAAAACATCAGGGAACTCACATACTATTGGAACCTGGTAGATAGAACTTGGCCACTCTGACATAGTTCGTGAATATATCACGTACGACAGGAATCCCACACAATCCTGCTGTAAACTCTGCCTTGCCGTGGTGGCTGAGGAAAAAACTGACCCAGATATGGTACCCTCGCCATACAATGTAAGCATCCCCACTAGGCTCTCGTATGGTCACTAACTGGTGGTCGCAGTCAATGACTGCTCGAAAGTGGCTCAACCAATCCACACCCACGATGACACATACATCACCCATCGTGATCGGTACCAGGTCAATCGGACACTCGACGCCAAAAATCTCCAGCACATATCCTCAGAATACCTTGGTAGCAAAAACTGCATGCTCATCTGCAATAGAAACTCTTAGATTTCGACTCAACAACTCACGTTGGATACCAATGTGACGAGTAAAGTTTATAGACACGAAGGATCGACTTATACCCGAGTCAAATAACACCAAAACAGGTACGAAACTCACAATAAATGTACCTAAATATATCACATGATAATCACAAAGAGAATCTCAGAATAAATAAATAAGGAAATACATACCAGCCACGACATCAGGTGCTGTACGGACCTCCTTTGTTGTTAGCTGGAAAGCTATCCCATGAGCCTTCAGAAACTCGGCCTCCACCAACATAACATCAGTAGCCCCTGGGCTGATTCCTGAACAAGTGAGGGTACTCGGCCTTCGGATGTCGGATCTGATTGTAGTGGAAACAGACTGCAAAGCCGTTGGGGTAATCATTCGCCATTTTCTCCTCCTTGCCATATTTGTAGCAGATCCCCATCTGACAAGATACCTCATTACTCTTAATGCACTTGCCACAAGTGCGTCCATTCTGGCCTCTTGATCTCGAATCAGCGGGCTTAGCCCGCTTAGCTGTCGGCTGTAACTACACCGATCGCTGGTTTCTCCCCTGAGACTCCGCATCCTCCTTTGCCTGAGTCTCCAACTCAATCTCCCTCCTACTGGCATTTTCCTGGAGCTCAGAAAATATACAATAAGACGAATTCCCCACGATGTCCTGAATATCCATCCTCAGAATCCTCAAGTACCAGTTCATATGTGCCTTCTCAGTTGCCACATGCTCATGGCAAAACAACGCCCACTTGTGAAACACCCGTGAAATCACAGTCACCGACTTTGTCTTCTACTTAAGAGACAGAAACTCCTCGGCCAACCGTTCCCTCTCCACCGGGGGAATATATTGATCTTGGAACATCGTAAAAAACCTCTACCAAGTCACCGCAACATGCTCTACAGGAGTAAAACTGAGCGTCACAAACATCTACCAATCCTTCGTTCCCAAGCGAAGTTGGTTCATCGCGAACCGTGCCCACAAATGATCTAGGCATGAACAAGTGTAGAAACATCCATCAATATTAGAGATCCATCTCATCGAAGCAATCAGATCTTGGGTCCCATCAAACTCTAGTGGCTTCATGTTACTAAACTCCCGGTATAGCAACGAGTCACCTCCTTACGGTCTGGCAGCAGTGACAATAGCGGTGGGTTCAGCAACAGCCGCCTCAGAAATCGCAACACATCACTCGTCAAACATCTCAATCAGAGTGGTCTTAGTAGATCCAAACATATCCGGAATATCCTCTTGGATTGTTGCGGCCACCTCATCGTGAATCATCCTGCGAATCTCATCATCTCTAACTCCATTGCTCCCTAGGGTGTGGTGCGTACCTACCATGATGTCTCGGAAACATAACACAAAATAATCAGAGACTTGCTTAAGCATACTCACACTTGACTACTCATCCTTACATGCTCCTTAGCATCGTAAGGATTCTTACATGGGTTGCCTGCAGATCGGATGATTTTATTACTACGGGCTCAATACTACCTTCCAAACCCCACCTGTAGTCACCCCAAGTCAACCTCCTAGGATTCTAAATCACAAATAAACTATATCTCACAAATCACAGACTACCTTCTAAGAAGACCCACTTTAATCTCATCTAAGTATCTCTTCCTAGATTATTTCCCGACTCAGAATGCAACACATACTCAAGAAGTTAAAAGATAACACTAATCAAAGCATCTCCTAGGCTAAGGCATCACAAATCAGGCAACTCTAGCCCTAGAATATGAAATACCTAGCTTACCCTATTGCATGCAGTTTTTGTAAAACATCTCATAAATATCACGTGATACAAAAGTATGCGTATTTTGGGAAATCACCGTTCCAACTCTGGCTGATTGTACACACCGCTTCAACTTGTTTTGGGAAAATTGTTTTCTTTTGAAAATTCTTTTCAAATCCTCATTTTAACTCCAAACACACCAGGAGGTGTATCTGAATCCCTCAAACCAAGGATCTGATACCAAGTTGTAACGACGTAAAATTTTTGATAGAATTTTTAAATTTCAAAAACACTCATTCCAATAACAAAACCACGAAATGCCACAACGTTAATTCATCAAACTCATGTCCAAAAGAAAATTGGGTATAAAACTCCTGGATCCTCTCAATAAATAAACAATTTCCCATGTGTGTGTGTGTGTGTACAATCAAGTCGGCGCCTTCCTGTGATCCTAAGAAGTACCTGAAACACATAAAACATAACATGGTAAGCATAAAACTTAGTGAGTTCCCAAAATACCATAAATATCTCATTAGGAACTCTAGGCCACAACTCAATAAGACTGTCTGGTCTATGTATCTTAGTGGAACCCTCTGGTCCAAATTCAATAAAGTCATAGCAACAATATTCACCATAAATCACAAAGACTTAATGTAGAATATTAAAATACAAAGATAAACACATAAAACGGCTCAATCACATAAATATACCACTCTTGGTTAGTATAATGAGAAGAATCACCATGTAAACTAGCAAGTAATAGAGACGTATTCATAGTTCCCTAACTAGCCTCCGCCTAACACATTAGATAAGCATTTCTAATCAATACCCCACTGTTACTCAATTACACCAAAAGTTTCTCTTATTTTCTGAATCTAACTCTTGGAATGGGTAAAAGACCATTTTACCCCACCATGGTCTCCATTACTTATGTTGGCCAAGCCCTAAATTCAAAAGATGACAACTTGAGTCAATAATCCTAGTTTAACCTGACTCGCCGAGTTCACTCATGTGACTCGTCGAGTCCATTCACTACTCAGAGGTCCTTGTGATGGTCCAGCTTGTCGAGTTAACCCCTAACTCGCTGAGTAACAGCATTGACAACTCATCGGGAAAAACCCTAACCGATTCGTCGAGTCGGCTCCTCGATTCAGCGAGTCCGTTCTGACTCTTTCCCCAATTAGACAATTTTAAAGCAGAAAACCTTCCCAAACTATGGATCTACACTCTCAAGGCTCATTTTTCATGTAAAGCCACAGACGTTACGTCCATGCATGGCACTTAGGGCTTGAAATGCCAAGAACAAGTTCTAATAAGGATTTTTCTCTCAAGGCTTCCATTAAGGTTGAATAAATTAGATACCTTTGGATGCTAGGGACCTCAAAAGGTCCAAATCTGAAGTCCAAAATTCCATAAGAAATCAATACCCTCAAAGCCCAAATAATATAGAGAAAAGAAGACGTAATCTCCAAAAATATGAGATCTATTCAAACAAAAGAGAAAGATTTTAACTTTATACCTCTGACAGGAGTTCTTGGATGATTAACAACAGATCTAACAACCTCGTCTTACTCCTTGCTGGAAATCCTTCTCTTCTCTTCCAAAGATACACCAAAATACTCAAAGTTAGCTCACATTCACTTTCTATAAGCTCAAGGGGGCGATTAGGTTTTCTCTCGGGGAATCATAGCCGCAAATGAGGCTATCGGTGCTTTTCTATCGGCCCAAAATATTTGGATTTAGGGTTTCTCATCTCATCGTCTACTCGGCGAGTCGACTCTCGGACTCGTTGAGTAGGTCATTAATCCCACATGGCACATCACGACTCTACTCGACGAGTTGGAGCACTGACTTGTTGAGTAGCTCAACAGTTCTCAAAATAGATATATAAATAAATAAACTATATACCTAAAAGTCTGGATGTTACATATGGTAGGACTTCTGGAAATTTGCAATCAAAAGGAAGACCAATGAGATATCAAGCCCTAGGTTCTGGGCTTTGACAACTCAGCAACTCTACAAGGAACGTTCAGAACCCATTCTGAAGGAGGTATACTTATCCTTTTAAACTGTCAAACATTATAGGGTTCCGGACCAATCTTCCTTTGGTCTAGTTAGATGACTTCCGGACCATATGTTAGCTCTAATCCCTTCCAATTCGATTTATTTGAAACAACATTTAGAGACTTCGCTTTGTTTGACCCAACACAACCTACCCCAATCTCATTTGAGCCCACTCCAGAAGAGGCCAATCGTTCCATATCCGGACCAAAGATCAAAAAGTCTTCCAAAAGGAAGACTTCCCCTTCGAAGCCAAAGCCTAAAAAGAAATCCAAAGTCAGTTCCTCCTCTCAACGGGAAGGAACTCATGACATTCAGGCTGATTCTAGCCCTCCGCACACCCCTTCCATCTACTCATCTCAGGTACCTCTTGATGTTTCAAAAACATATGCACACACTCATGGGGAGTCTGCACATAATCCTCCCTCACCTTCTTAAAAAGGTGATTCCGGTGTTGACCATAGTTCCTTGCCCCCTGAAACACACCAACGTGTCAAATTTGATATCCCACTTCTTTTATCACGTACACACTCCGGAACCCTTGTTCCGGACCCCAAGCATTCCGAGGCTGGAGTTGTCCCTCCAACCTCCGGTGCTACAACTGGTCTGATACCCGGTAGGGGTACAGGACGACCAGGAACTAATAATCTTTGGTGGGAAGACTTTGTAAACAAGGCACACTCAAGGCATCCAGAATTTACAAGAACCCAAGTGGAAGCCACTCTCATATCCATGCAGAACCAGGCCATTCAAATCAACCTTCCTTATGTTGTTCCTACAAAGGAGCTTGCAGATCTAGAATTCACATCCAGAGAAACTCCAAAGTCTCCTACTTATGCTTCCATTCCTTCAGCTTCGGATGATGAAATTTCTGTAGAGTTGATGCTTACAACAGATGTTACACACATTTATGATGCTATTGTGCTTTCCTCAGTTCAACTTCATCGAAATCCATCTTTGTCCAAGCCTGCTTTGGATTTCGGATCCTCATCCTCCACTAAAGATGAATTTGAATCAACACACAATCTTCATGATCATGCCACCAACAAACCCGATCCTTCTGTTACTGAAATGAATTTGGAATCTCTGAAACCCAATCCTCAACTGTCGAGCTCAGACAACGAATCCTCAGCAGGAAACCATATAGATATGTTTGCCCTTTTAGATATTCAATGCAATGTTTCAGAAACAATGAAGAAGGTGACCACTCTTGAGACTTCAATGGATGAGCTCAAAACAAAAATTGATAAAAAGGTATCTGGACTGGACTCCAAGTTAGATGCTATTCTCCAGTCCTTATGTCATCCGTTCATACCCTCCGTGGCAGAAAGGGAAGCTCAATTAGATAAACTAATCTCCATTTGGGTCAAACATTCCATTAAAGAAGTTGAAGTTAAGTATGATGCTTCAGTTGAGAATTATCTCGACACCATTACCACAATGCTCAAGGTCTATGATGACTTGGTAGCTGCTACCAACGATCTTATCAAACAAACTCACGTTCGCCATGAAAATCAAATTCAGAGGTTGGAGAAGGAAATGAAGAAAAAGGATGAAATGAACCTGATCATCCAGCAAGTCTTGATAAAATTGCTCCACTCCACTTGGAACATTGTTGACCTTATAAATCGCTAGTTTGACGAGATGCTTGCTATCCTTGGACACCTATTCGATCATCTCTCCTCCCAAGCGCCCACTTCTGAATCTTATGATGCGCTTACTCGTCAACTCAACACTCATCTTCAAAAGGTGTTTGAAAAATTCACTTATTTAAAAGATTCACTATCATTTGCACCAATTTCTCATGCCATCGATGCAAGAGGGGGAGAAGGCCCTAGCCACCTCTGGAAGCCTACCTCGGAGTTCACACTCCTAGATGAAAGTGACGATGATGAGCTGAAAAACCCTTCCATCTCATCTCCAAAAGTTTTAGAAGCTGAAGATAGTGATGAAAAGGAGTATATTTCTATTGGAGTACTTGGCCTCGAAGCTCCAAACAAGCCTTTTTTGAAGGTGTTGACTAAAGAAGAAAAGAATATTTGGTCCGCAACTTCTTGGCCATCTACTTCGTCTGATGCTCTTCTTAGGGAAATTCAAATGGCTAAGGAAAAAACATTCCTCACCACTCAAGCCTTCCAAGCCACTCCATCAATGATGCCTCTAATTTCGGCCCCAAGAATCGATCCAATAGACCAGGGTTCCCTACTCCGGATCCCTGATGACATTCCGGAAGAACCTCTTCCATCCTCATCTGCCAAGGTCATTGTGGATGAGAACATGCTGTATGTGATCTTCGTCCTTAACAAAAGCAAAGAAAAAGGCCAGAAGCCTATCACGGAATCCGTACCTCCTCCAATGCAAAAACTTGGTTGGTCACAGTAAGAAATAAATAAGGCTTTAGAGGATAGCATTCGGATCCAAGCGCTCAACGACAATCCTGATCTGATGCGTGACATTTATTCTCTTTTCCGTGAAGGCATTCTTAAGGATGTCGATTTAGTACCCTTTATGTACTATGACATTCCTTCTGATGATTTCGAACAAATTGATCTTCCTCTCTCTCCCTTCAGCAAATTTTACACCAAGACTTGCCCTATCCATCCCAATGACAATCCAGAGGTAACCATCCAGATAGAGCGTGAATGGTTAAAAACCTTCAATGCCAAGAATACACTTCCCCTAAAGAAAGTGTAGACGAGGAAGAAGATTACCAAGATTTCAAGGTACGAAAGGAAGGTCCTCGTCATGTTTGAACTTAACTGTCCATTCTTCTAATGCCAGGTTGTCCGGAACAAACCATCTTATCAAGCCATCACTGATGCTGAATTCCCGGCAATGAATCTGAACGACATTCTTACTTTAGCTGCTCATTTCTGCGGGACCTAAAAAATATGATATCAGTATGGGTGCGTACCATGCAGCTCTGAGCTTCCTTAAAGACTATGTTGTGGAATTCAGTCGACATGACTATGAGTTGGCCCATCTATTCAGAACTGAAGATTTTGTTGCCAAAATTGACTTTGTGCTTCTAGAAGCTAAACTATTAGCCGAAGGCCCTATTGATGATCTGTTTCTTGGGTTTGTGTACAAGACACAGAAGATAAACAAGAAGGACTTTTTCCGAGTCCTTGACAAACACTTGGTTCCTACCAAAGCTCTTCAAAGGTTCATCAACCGTACATCCAAGTCTAAAGCTTCAGAACCTGTAAAAGCAAAGTTTGTGAGTCAGCTATCCTGGTACATTGAAGTCCGAGAATGGTTATTCTGAGCCTACACGTTCATCAAAAATGAAGTAGTATAAGCTGACTTGATTGCTAAGTTCACTTAGGGGAGATTGTTGGAACCTGAAAGTGAACATCTAGCAATCCGAAATCTATTTGTCAATTCCGTAGTCAAGCTAGTTCCGAAGGAAAGCATCCTCTGGAATTCCTTTGTGTCCGGATCAGTTGTCAAGATGGTAAATTGAATATAGAGTGAAGGCATTCCAGAAAGAAACCTATGCCCAGAATGCTTGCTGTTCCGGAATCAATATTGTACCTTTACGCAGTTAATGTAATTTGTCTTTTGTTTTGTGACAACCCGATATTTGAGGCAATATGATGGAACGCAAGTCAAATTTAGGTCAAAATTTAACTTTCCAAAAATCTTATTTGGGTTAAATAAAGTATTAGGAATTGTGTCAAGGTTTTCATACATATAAAGAACCCTAAAATCCGAGTTATAACGAAGAAGTTATGACCAACCGAAGATTCTCGGCAAAACCGGCAATACTGATAAACGTAAAACGCGAAGTTTCAATACAATAGTTTTTGGCCTTAGGTATCTAAATGAAAGTTTTAGATATCATCAAACCGTAAACGTACATAAAAAGAACGTCCAAATCTGACTTCGTATGAGGATGTTGTGATTTTTCTAAGTTACAGATATAGCAGTAGACAGCTAAAAACTCGAAATAAAGATCGAGAGACTCTTGGCTGACAAAATCTAAATGAGAATCGAAGGGCTCAACAATACTAGCGCAACGGTAAAAAGTCTGACGAAAACGGACGTTGGATGAAGAAGTTATGGAACTTTAACGGACTTTTCCTGTCCCGACCTATTAAAAATATAATATTAAAAATAAATTCAAAACTAGCCGACGGAGTCTAAACGAAAGTTGTAGATCGTAGTCTCACCTTCGCGTGGATATAAAGAACGTCTAAAACGGAGTTCGTATGAGAAAGATATGAATTTTTGAAGTTTGCTAATTAATTAAAATATAAATTTAATTAAAACCCGGTATTATCCGAAGAACGAGTCAGCGGTCCGATCCCTCGTACGCCCAGCGTACCGTCGTACGCCCAATGTACTCGGATGCTAGGCTCTGGTTCATCCACGTCGCTCCAATGTTTTGACCGAGGATGCGCTCATGCATGACGCATGAGTACGCAGCGCGTACTCTAGTACGCCCCGCGTAACGCAACCTCTCAGACCCCTATAAAAAGGATGCGAGGGTGCCGGCCAAAATTGCTAATTTCCTTCCTTTCTCGCTCTGAAGCTCTACATTTCAACCCTCGGAATCATCCCAAAGTCCCGGTTTTCATATCCAAGGTGGGAAGAAAGGTTTACACTCCCGAGACTCCCGAGATTTCCCGAGAATCTCGAGAGATCCGCTTTCTCGAGTAGAAGTTTTGCTCGGTTTTCGTCACGCTTTCTTCAATCGATCAAGTGAGTTCATACCCCTTTCAAACACACTTTAAATACATTTTAAATGCTTTTATACTCTTTTAGGGGGGGAATACAAGTAAACATACGGTTTTTATCGTGTATTTTATAAAGTTTCACTTCGCTTGTTTTACCGAATAAATCACTTGGAACTCATTACTATTATGGAAAACTCTTGTCATACTTTGTGTGCATTAGACTTATACAAAGTATATAATGATTTCAAAGTACCTTTCATTGTTAAGTCGTTTTATACATTCTAAAAACTTATGATTTATGCTTTGTCAAACATTGTGAAAAAGGATAAACTTTGCATACAAAAACTATCACTTTAATACAGGCTTAGTTGAGAATCCATGAGACGTGTATATCTTCAAACGTTACTTTTCTTTATTAGAAAGTAATGTTGCAAGTGCTGTCTATAACCAGAGTCTCCCGTTTGGAGAACGTGTCAAATGTGTATATCTATACAGGAAGTCATGATCTCGCGCCCTGACTGTTAGCTACAGTCCGTCCTTTGGGGTGAAAGTTGTCATAACGTTGCGACGCCTGAAGAACGTCGCCACAGGCATATTATGTTTAGTATGGTTATAAAACTCATCGAATATACAATTATTATGGTATTATGCTTTTATGAACGAGTAGTTATTAAAACTATTCTTCATCTAACAAATGCGATCTTCGTATAGCTTTATTATATAAAACTATGACACAACTTTTAAGAACGTCGGTTTCTTGCGATTTTCGGTCTTAGCGACTGCCAGTTATGATAGGAAAATAAGGGTTTTTCCTGTATACAAACCAAACAACTAATAGGAAAATAAGGGATTTTCCTGGTGCAATTATTTACAACTTATAACACGAACATTCATATGCATTTCATACTTTTATAAGAAAATAAGGGTTTTTCTTGGAAAACACAACAATTCATATCTCAACCATTAGGGAAAATATGGGATTTTCTGGATCTAATACATTCACTTTCAACACAACAAATCACAACTCTTTACATTTGAAATACTGCGTTTTCTAGAAAACATACACGAACTTTCGAATGGCATACATTTTCTCAAAACACTACTCATGAACTCACCAACTTAATTGTTGACACTTTTTCTTTGAAATAACTTGTATTCTCAGGGAACCGCTAAGCAGATTTGGAAATCAACTTTTGGGGATTAACGTACTGACGTTAATTACTTCTTTTGAAAGAGGTTTATGTATTTAACTTTTGAACATGTAACGAATACAATTATGTAAACATTTTGGAAACTTTAATGTATATGGTGGAGTGTACTTTCCTTTCTATGAACTGTTATGATACTGAATATGAAGTCCTCCGCCCCAGAACGTTTCCGCCGTTCTGGTTTTGGGGTGTGACATGTTTGATTTAAACTGTCATAGGACTTAACATTATTTATCAAACACGGATATTTAGAGTGTCTGATGTAAGTATTTTATCCTATCCTTTGATTGTAATTGATTATTACCATGTTTCATGTACTCCAATAGACGGATTATTCAAACCTTTTAGCATATTCAAGTTACTTCGTCTTTTTGAATATTCTCTCAAATATTCTTTTTGCTCTTCATTTATTATCTTTACCTTGATCTTTATTCTCATTCTTCATTTATGGCTTGAACATTTGTTGAATACTTTATCTTAGACTTGATTGGTCTATCTAGACTTGAATGAAACATTTATTAGCAAGCAGACATTGATCTTAACATTTACTCAAGGTTTGAGTTTTCAAACCTTGTCCTTGCGCATCAGATCGTTCTTGTTCTCACACCGTTAAAAATAAAACCACATATTAATAAATTTAGCAAACAGCTCTTGTAAGCTTATCGCTTCTCTCTATTCTAATAAATGAATAAGTTTATTCTCCTATTGGTAAGTATCATACTATTAGAACTCCTCAGTAATTTTATATGTCACTTATCAAACCACTTGTCAACGTATTAATTATCAATTTCAAAATTCAAATTTTAAATTTCTCACTCTAATTACATTAATTTAATAATTCATTCTTCATTTTAAAATTTTCATTCTAATTATATTAAATTAATGACATTAGATTAAATAATAAATTTAAATTAATACAGATTATAAGGTGATATAACTTCACGTATTTATTTAAATCAACGATTATAATTTTATATAACTAAAAAATACCTCTTAAGTAATAATTTATTTAAAATATTAATAATTTTGATATTTTAATATAAAAATTTAATTAATTTTGTAATCATGGTTCTTATGGATTGTAGACTAATTAATAATGAAAAACAAAATTATGATTCGACCCCTGAAATTTAATAACCCAATGAAGGTTCTTTTATATGTTATAACCAACTAAGCTCTTACTCTTATAAATCTCACAAATCTTTAAAATTTCTATTCATCACTAATGTGGGTATATAACACTGCTAAATCACATTTAGCTCTTTCATTATGAATAACAAACACGTATCATCTCTTTTATCTAATTACTGACGTTGATTTCTTTTTGATGGATTACCACTTTGTTTTATTAATTATTGTAAGACAAGTTTAATACATACCGATGACAAGTTTGACCAATACAAAAGCATTAGGTAAAATTTTAGTTTCTTTTATATAGTCCTCATTTCATTTCTTCTTATTATAACATTGTAGTATGACAAGTCTTCGCTATTATAGATATAGGCCAAACTTTTTGGTTTTTTTTTTCGAACTATGTTCTTGAAAATAACAATATTTTAAAATAACTGTCTTTAATTTTAATTATTGTTTTATATATTTAAATTTAAATATCTTTTTACGCAAAACACAGAACCATGAGTTCATTTTCAGTTGGTCACACACTTTCAATTAGCTTTCTCGAACCCTCACAATATTAAAAATCTACTTAATTTTATCTATTTTCTTATTAATTCTAAAGATTCAAGATTGGATTTATTTTTAATTATTAAACTCATCTAAAAATAAATTGATACAAAAATAAGAAGACATTTATTTCATTCATTCATTTTAAATAATAATAAGATACAATTTCTAATAATAAGTACATTTAAAATACAACTTCGTGATATTAAAACTAGTTTATAACGTGTGGGCACCACGGTTATAAAATAAATTAAATTTTCATAGTAAAAAAATCATAAATAATTTATCAATTACTTTAAATAAATCATTATATATGAAATATATGAAAAATTTAAAGTTATTACAACTTTAAATTTAACACATCATTAGAAAAAATAATTTGAATTTTGAAGTGTTGTCGAATATATCTATTTGACAAGTGGCACAATATTAATGAAGAGTTGTATTAGAGTGACACATGTCAAATAGAGATTAAAACTATTCATTTATTAGAATTAGAATAGAGAGCTTAACATTTTAAATTGAATCTGGCATCGAAATGGGAAAAATATTAGAGACTTTAAATAGATTATTATAATCATCTGCTCAATGAGAGGTATAATACTATAATTTTCTACATTAATTATGAAACATCCCAAAAATACGATCCAAAAATTTTTATTTAATAATTACTAAAAACATCATGTCAATATCATAAAATAAAACCCATACGTCAATATCTCAAAACCATAGCAAAGTATCATGAGAAAACTGTATCAAGACAATATCAAATCACATCTATGAATAACTAAAACAACTCCCAGGACAAACTGAAGCTGTGGTGTGTGCGATGCCATCAACCCGAGCCCTTCCCTTTACTTGCAGAAGTACCTGAAACCAAAAATGAAACTGTAAGCACAAAGCTTAGTGAGCTCCCCCAAACTACATCATACCATACAATAACATATAACACATACTGGGCCTTGCCCACTGCATCGGACCGAAGTCCGGAACTAACCAGGGCCTTGCCCTCTGCATCGGATCAAAGTCCGGGACTAACTGCATCGTTCCGAAGTCCGGAACTGACTGGGACCTGTATCGGACCAAAGTACGGAACTAACTGCATCGAACTGAAGTCCAGAAACTAACTGAGCATAACATAGAATGGCATAAACATATCAACTAGCATGGACACATAAACTACATACTGCATCGCGCTGTAGCCTGGAACACGTAACATATAAATCCTGTCTGAGCCACGGAGGAATCAAGCATACTAAAAACTGCATCGGACCGAATTCCGGAAACTACTACTAGCTAAACAGGCCGTCATTATGGTCTTAGACTCGTTCCTACTGGAAGGAAACTCACCTCATAACGCTGACAGTCGAGATGCTAAATCTGAAACTTTCTGACAGCTGCTCCGGAACTTCCCGGCTACAATTTTCATAAACACTACGTCAAATACTGATAGCTAGGGTAAAATAAATATTTTACCCCTGGTCAAAGTCAACTTCTTGGTTGACCGGACTCACCGAGTTGGCTCGCCAACTCGCCGAGTCCCTTCCATCTGTTCTAGATTTATACCTGTTTCTACTCGTCGAGCTTAGCGAAGACTCGACGCATTCTTCTTCGATGCACACATAATGAGTCCAAGTTCATCCGACTCGCCGAGTTGAAGAACAACTTGTCGAGTCTAAGGCAATCTTCATCGGACTCGCCGAGTTGCTCATCCAACTCGCCGAGTTCATGGGTATCTTCATAGGACTTGCCAAGTCCAACGTTCTACTCACCGAGTTCATTCAGTCCTTTTTCCATACAGACCTGATTTGAGCCATGCAACGGCTCCAAACCACAAATTTAGGCTTCTAGGGTATGCTTATCACGTAAAGTTGCAAACTTTACATGCATGGATAGCTGTAGGGGCTTTAAATGTCCAAACTAAGCTCTTAATGGGATTCTAAGCTCAAGAGGGACCTTAATCACAAATATGACTGAAACTTAACACTTCTAGAAGGTAATGAGAGTCCAAATCTGAAGTATAACCCAACCATAAGGTTTCTCTACAAAGGATTTGGGGTTTTAGGGATTAAAGCAACAAATTAGGGACAAACAAGATATAATAGATCAATAATCAAGATGGAAACTTTATTACCAGAATGGATGACCACAAACGAATGTGTTCTGGATCTAAGTCCGCTTCCTTGACCTCTTCAACCTCTCCCATCTTCCGCTTTCTCCAATGTGCACCAAAAGTCCCTTCACAAGGAAACAATCACTCAAACTTACCAATGGAGGCTAGGGTTTCGATAAGGAATGCTCTGAGGGTGATGGGGGCTGAGATGGGGCTTTAAGGACGTTTAAATAGGGTGCAAACCCTAAGGATTAGGGTTTCCTCCTGACTGGCCTACTCGCCGAGTCCATGAGTGGACTTGCCGAGTAGATCACTTGAAGCACGCATCTAACTTAACATCTACTCGGCGAGTTAGGGTTACAACTCGCCGAGTAGCTCTTCCAAAAAGAAACATTTAATTAAAATAAATATGTACCAGGAACGGGGCGTTACAAATTAGTAAGATAAGAGTAAGTTGGTAATTTAACTTTTATGTTAAATGAAAGGGTGAGAAGACATATCATAAAAATTGGTTCTTTTATTAGAGTATGAATGGAGAAGACGGATAATGGGATGTCTTTCCTCTAGTAGAGATTCCGTTTTAGTTAATAGTTCTCCTACAAAGGAATTTGATATTAAGAGGGGTGTTAGGAAAGGAGATCTGTTAGTTCCTTTCCTTTTTATAATTTCTATGGAAGTTCTTCATATTTCCATGGTAGTGCACCTGCGTCGTTTTCTTTCTCTTATCTTGGCTTACCGGTAGGTGCTAATATGAAGCTCTCTAAGAATTGGACCCTGGTGGTGGACTAATTTAGGACTAAGCTTTCGAAATCGAAGGCTAAGTCCATATGTTTTAGAGGTTGACTCACACTACTCTTGAATTTGGTACTTAATAGTCTCCCTCTTTATTATTTCTCCTTGTTAGGGCTCCTCAAAAAATTATTAATTTACTTGATAGTATTAGAAGGCGCATCATTTGGGTTGGTAACGATGTCAAGAAGAAAATCAATTGGGTAGTGTGGGATATGGGAACTAAACCTAAGGACAATAGGTGTCTTGGAGTGGGTTGTCTTGATTCCACCAACTTCGCTTTACTTGCCAAGTGGTGGTGGAGAGTAAAAGGCGAGATCATTTCCTTTTGGTTTACTTGTATTCGGTCTATCTATAATCTTAATATCATTGACGGTAAGTGTCTTCCCAATTACTCTTTAAAGTGTCTTCCCAATTACTCTTTAAAGGGTGTTACATTTCTCATATTGCTATTGATTTAGAGGATAATGACATTTTTCTGTCAAACTTATTCAAAAGAGTGGTTGGCATTTGTCACACCCCGAAACCGATGGCGGAAACATTCCGGGGCGGAGGACATCATGTAATGTATCACAACCAATGTACATAGTAAGCATAATAAATACAAAACATTACATTACATTATATAAAAGTATTTACATTTGTTTGAAAGCAACGTAATACATGTTTTACATATATATCAGTATAACAAAAGTAAAGATGAGACTGCTAAAATGCTCTGTCTTCTCCAAAAGAACGCGGGGTACATGTCTAATGTTGACCTGAGAATACAAGCAGTTTTAAAAATATAAGCATAAAGTTGGTGATTTCATAAGCAGTTTGTTTTAGTAAAAGAACAAGTTTCCTTCGGTTTTCTGAAAAAGTTGTTATCCAAGAAAATCCCATATTTTCTTATAAGAAGAGTTGAGTTATTCGTCTGTTACACAATCTGGTTAAGAACAGTTTCGTGATCCCAGGAAAAACCCTTATTTTCCTTAAAAGTTTGTGGTTTGTTATCGATTCCAAATGAAGTGTACAAGTATCTACCACACTTGTAGCGTTTAAGTGGAATATCCTGAAAGCCTGATTATCTTTGAAAGTACATTAGTTTTAACACGTATATAAGACTAAGAAGTGGGTAGTTTTAATACATACAAACTATAGAAGAAAGAATGAAATCTGTGAATAAAATTTGTTAATTTAATACGTATTGTGAGTCATATAACCATACTAATTTGACCTGTGACCTCCTTGACGTTCTTCATGCGTCGCTAGAATCCAAATTTTGTCACCCCATGCATGCCCGCCTAACTGTAGCTAGCAGTTAAGGTGTGGAATTGTCAGTCCCAAATAGATATGTCCACAAATTTCACATTCTCCCCCCCCCCCCCCTGGAGACTCTGGTTATACTTTCGGAGAGGATTACTGATACCCCATAGGGAATAATGAAGACGAATCTCACAAGCTAGTATTACCAATTCATGGGAAAACAGATCATTCTCGAGTTTCGAAATAGTTTGGTAAAATGTATATAATCAAATACAAGATAATTATTTTAAAAGATACTGTAGATTAAAGATGGATAAACTAAATCAGACATAGTTTTTTATTATTGACTTTGTACGAAGTTTCAATCCACAAAACAAGTAATGTCGATCCTAAATTATTCCCTTAATAATTTGAATGATTAGATAAGTTATAAATTGGATGATTTGATAAGTTCCCAAATTGTTTGAAAGCTATGTAATTACATTCCGAAAATCTCCCTTATGCTCCGCATATTACAAAAGGGATTGAGTATTTAAAGTTTGTCATGAAATCGTATAATTACATCAGTTTTAAGTTTCAAAAACTTTTATGATTTGCTTTTATCCCCCCCCCCCATCTTAAAACATTGGAAAACACAGAAAAAAGGTGTAGGGGTATGAACTCACCAGACGAGAAATGTGTTGGCTAGGATGCTAAATGTCAGTTTGGGGCTTGAATACACGCGGGGTTCCTATGTAATATGAAGAAATACATAATTGTATCTAATTAGACTTTGAACTACTAATTAATTGAGATAATACATTTCGAGACGAGGAAACACTTTATTTCAAGTGTGTTGGAGTGATTCGGGTTGCATCTAAGGAGGTGTAGGGCCTAGATAAGGAGTTTGCTCTTCAAGAGTAAACTCCTAAGGGAGTTTTCAGCCCTATGACCATATCCCCATGAGTTTATGGTCGTAAACTCATGGGTGGTGTGTTCTTGGTTGCTTAATGGTCTTACAACACTTGTGGGATGAGGCTAGGTTCAGTTCTAAGGCAAGGGAAGTGAATTGATCATCATATGGACCATTTTAAGGAGTTTACAACTATAAACAAGAAGTTTACGGTCGTAAACTCTCATGTACCCTTTCCTTATGTTTTTTGGTGATACTAGGTTAAGCATAAGTGGTTCTAGTCCAGAGTACAAACCATGGAAGGAAGTTAGGGCACCATTTAACCACTATATAAGAGTTTACGGCCCAGGAACCATTCCTTGGGGGGTTTAAGGCCGTAATATCCTAAGAAGGTGGTTTCTCTCATGTTTAAGGTCCCTAACACAATGGTGGTTGGTTCTAGACATTATTCCAAGGCATAGGAGGTGTTTAAGGGGCATTTTAACACCTTAAAAGGTGTTTACGGTCCTTGAATGGGTGTTTACGGTCCAAGCATGCTCTTGGGCCGTAAACTCATGTTTACTCCCTATATGTTAAGTTTCTGGTGTTCTAATTCCATTCATTGTTGGTGATTTTAGTGTCACCATGTCATTTTAAGTAACTGGAACTAACATGTGAGTTAAGGGGTTTCATGATTTGTACTCTAATACATGTACAGGTTTGTGCGGAGTGCACGCATGTATAAGATCAAGTCAGAAGCCGGTTCGACGACTAGTCGGGGGTCCAGGGGCAGCGCCCCTAGCGGGGTCCAAGGGGCAGAGACCCTGGTTGGGGTCCCGCTGCAAACAAAATGTGCGGGGTCGATGGGTAGATCCCTCACGGGGTTTGGAGCAGCGCCCGAAAACCTCTCCGAATTTTTCATGTGGGAACATAATGGAAAATTCAATTTCTTGAGGACAATTATGGTGAAACTAACGAAATTCGTTATTTTTTGGTAACCCTAATCCGGATTAATATTACTTGCTTCCTAAGAAAGTAGTGACGGCCCAACCCTAATGAAACCCTAATTGTGTTTAGTATATAAACAACTCTTCGTTTCCAAAAGATGGACGTTTTTAGCTCTCTTTTTTCATCACACATTCACAGAACCTTTTAGCATAATAGCTTACATTTTCTGTGCCTAGAAATGTAGGTGTCCTCTTGGATTATCCTAGGCTGAATTTCTTGTAACCCAGGCATAGGGTAGAAATATCAGTTCAGAAAGTGATATCACGATCCAAGCTGGTATTCAGATCTCCACCGCAAACCCTAATATTCCCAATAATCAAACTGATACTTTCTGTTTCTGGAGATGGGTGACTCAATCCGCGAGATGACCACTAAGTTTGCCAAGTTGGAGAAGTTTCAAGGTGTCGATTTCAGGCGCTGGAAGAAAAAGATGCACTTCATGCTGACCACTCTGAAATTAGCATACGTGCTGACTACTCCAAGACCAGCAGAGCCTGAGGAAGGTATTGTTGAGATGGCTGCAGAGACAAGAAAGAGGCAGAAGTGGGACAATGAGGACTACATCTGCAAAGGTCACATTCTGAAAGGTATGTCTGATGCTTTATTTGATATCCGTAGTGAAGCCTTGTGTGCCAAGGAGTTGTGGGATACCCTTCAACTGAAATACATTACTGAGGATGCTTCTAGCAAGAAGTTTCTGGTTACTGACTTTAATAATTATAAGATGGAAGATTCAAGGTCTGTCACTGAACAATACAATGAACTCCTTGGCGTATATGGACAATTTAAACTGCACAAAATGAACATGGATGAATCCATAGTTGTGTCCACTATCATTGACAAACTGCTTCCGTCCTGGAAAGACTTCAAACATAACTTGAAACGTCAAAAGGAGGAACTGTCATTGGTTCAACTTGCTAGTCACATTCGTATTGAAGAATATCTTCGTGCGAAGGAAAGTGACAAATCTGAAAAACCCAAAGGAAAAGTTGAACATGGACAACCCTCGGTTCATATGGTTGAAAACAAACCAAGGAACCAAAACCACAAAGGACATGGCAAACGTAAGCAGGAACATGTCCCAAGCAACTCCAACAAAAATTCAAAGGATCTGGTTTGTTGGAGGTGAAATCAAGTTGGACATTGCAAGCGTGATTGTAGTGTGAATTTGGGAAACAATGGTGTTGGAAACAGTGGAGCCAATGGGAAAGTGAACGGGTCTTCCACCCAAGTGAAAGGAGGTTAGTTTTTGACTAACTTTGATAATTCTAATCAGAATTATGTTTATTATGTTTCATTTATCCCTGAATCATTCTATGTGCATGATGATGATGTTTCTTGGTGGATCGACTCCGGAGCAATGAACCATGTATGCAAGGATAGACGGATGTTAGAAACATTGACTCCGCTTGAAGATGGCATGGTGCTGAAAATAGGAGACGATTCGTTTATTCCTATTTGTGGTTTAGGTGTCGTGTGTCTTGAATTTAATTCTGGGAAGACAATTAGGTTATTTGATGTTTTGTTTGTTCGCAAGATTTGAAAGAATCTTGTTAGCTCTAGTTGTTTGAATTCTGATGGTTTTAAGCAAGTTATTGAGTCGGATAAGTTTGTTTTGTCTAAGGGTGGAATGTTTGTTGGCTTTTGATATTTAAATAATAGAATGTTTCATTTGAATATTGTTACAAACTATTACCTGTTTAGAATTTTGCATTTGTATCTTCTGCTTCTAATGTTGATAAATCTATGCTTTGGCATGTAAGATTAGGTCATGTCAACTTTAGAAGAATGCATGAGATGTCAAAAGATGGATTAATTCCAGCCTTTGATATGACATCTGATAAATGTAAAACATGCATGCTTACAAAAGTGACAAAACAGTACTTTCCTAGTGTCACTAGAAATTCTGCTGTTTTGGAGCTTGTACACAGTGACCTGTGTGATTTTCATTCCACTCCTTCTTTAGGGAATAAAAAGTATGTAGTCACTTTTATAGATGACTGCACTCGGTTTTGCTATGTGTATTTGTTGCACTCTAAGGATGAAGCCTTAGATAAATTCAAAATATACAAAACTGAGGTGGAATTGCAATTGGGCATTTTGGTTAAATGTCTCAGGACTGATAGGGGAGGTGAATATATGGATCCCATATACTTCCAATCATTGGGTGTCATTCATGAGACCACGACACCTTACACGCCTCAACAGAATGGCATTGCTGAACGCAAAAATCGAGTTTTAAAGGAAATGGTAAACTCGATGCTATCTTACTCAGGATTGAGTGAAGGATTCTGGGGAGAGGACATGTTAACGGCCTACTATTTGTTAAATAGGGTTCCAAATAAAAGGAACAAAAGAGTCCCATATGAACTTTGGTTTAAGAAAAAACCGAATTTAAGTTATTTTCGGGTTTGGGGATGTCGGGAAGTTGTAGAACTTACCGAGCCCAAAAAGAAGAATTTGGGAGAACGTGGAATTGATTGCATATTCATAGGATATGCTTAACATTCCAAGGCATACAGGTTTTATGTAATAGAACCTAATGATTTGGTTTCAATTAACACTGTTATTGAATCGCGGGACGCAATTTTTGATGAGATGAGGTTTTCATCGATTCAAAGGCCTAAGGATCTAAATTTTGATGCTAATAAAGAGCAAAATTCAGAAAGTCAAGATGGTGGTGTCGTGAAAGAACCACAAGATATTCGTAGAAACAAAAGAGGCCAAATTGCTAAGAATTTCGGATCCGACTTCCAACTGCATTTGGTGGAGGGTTCAAGGGATGAAATTAATCTTGAATACTCTTATTACTATAGTATTGAAGATGATCCTAAGACTTATCAAGAGGCCATGGAGTCTCGGGATAATGACTTTTGGAAGGAAGCGATTGATGATGAAATGTCATCAATTCTTGAGAACAATATATGGGTGTTGTTTGATTTGCCTTCGGGTTCTAAACCTTTTGGTTGCAAATGGATTTTCAAAAACAAAATGAAGGTTAATGGGTCCATTGACAAATTCAAGGCGCGGTTAGTCATTTAAGGTTTTAGACAAAAATCTGGTATTGACTATTTGGATATGTATGCTCCAGTTGCACGTATTTCTACTATTAGATTGTTGGTTGCCTTGGCAACTATCCACAATCTGGTTATTCACCAAATGGATGTGAAAACAGCCTTTTTAAATGGTGATCTTAACGAGGAAGTTTACATGAAACAACCAGAAGGTTTCATTATGCCTGGTAAAGAGCATATGGTTTGTAAACTTATCAAATCTTTTGTATGGGCTGAAACAAGCGCCTAAATAATGGCATCAAAAATTTGATGAGGTGATTTTGTCTTTTGGTTTCAAAACAAACCAATGTGACCAATGTGTTTATAGTAGATTTGATGATGCTACTAGAGCTGGAGTGATCATTTGCTTGTATGTAGATGACATGTTGATTTTTGGCACCGACCAAAATCAAGTGGATGAAACAAAGAAATTGTTGTCATCCAAGTTTTCCATGAAAGATTTAGGAGAGGCTGATGTAATTCTTGGAATAAGAATTAATAGGATGAACAAAGGATTGGTAATGACTCAAAGTCATTATATTGAGAAAATTCTCAAGCGGTTTAATTTTACCAATTGTTCTCCTGTGAGTACTCCTATGGACCCAAGTGTGAAATTAATGCCAAATAATGGTATTCCCATTTCACAGTTGGAATACTCTAAGGCTATTGGTAGCTTGATGTATGCCATGAGAAGTACCAGATCTGATATTGCGTTTGTTGTAGGTTAGTTGAGCAGGTACACTAGCAATCCTAGTGCTGAACATTAGCAAGCAGTGAATATAATGTTTAAGTATCTGAAGGGAACCATGAATTATGGTTTGAGTTACTTGGGGAGTCCTTCGGTTTTAGAAGGTCATTCATATGCAAGTTGGATTACTAACATGGAGGACCATTCCTCAACTTCTGGTTGGGTATTCTTGCTTGGGGGAGGTGCCATTTCTTGGGCTTCCAAGAAGAAATCTTGCATTACAAACTCGATAATGGAATATGAGTTTGATGCGTTAGCAGTTGCTGGTAAAGAAGCAGAGTGGCTAAGGAATTTAGTCTATGAGATTCCTTTGTGGTCTAAACCGATAGCGCCTATTTCTATTCTTTGTGATAGTGTTGCTGCTTTGGCTAAGGCATATAGCCAGCTTTATAATGGCAAGTCTAGACACCTAGGTGTTAGATATAGTATGATTAGACAACTAATCATGAATGGTGTGATTTCGGTTGATTTTGTGAAATCGCAACATAATTTGGCAGATCACTTGACTAAAGGTTTGACAAGAGACTTAGTGCACAAGTCTATAATCAGGATAGGATTAAAGTCCATTTAATTTTATAATGATGAGACACCCAATTCCCTCCTAATATAATGTTAGGAGTTGAATTCAATGTGGAAAGCTGATACTTATAGATTGGAACACATGAAGTATTCATCCCAGGTATGTGTTCGGTTCTGCAAATTAGCCAGGTTGAAGTTTAACTTCTTAATAATTCCTTTGATAAATGTATGTGCACATACATGGAAAGGAGTTACCTACGTGATTGTGAAGTGTAGCCGTATTTCAAGAGGTTGTGGACTTGACCTTGATACAATCATGAGAGGATTGGGACACACGACTTTATAATAGTGTCAAGTTGTATTGTGCGAGAAATTCAATAAACTAGTATGTATTTTACTTTCTAGTATTCAAATGGGTTGATGGGTTCAATTCTTATAACACCCTGATTCTCGAATATTTGCAATTGTATGATACTAAGTGGAAATTCAATCGTTTCGATATTTTCATTATGTACTAGTTTGGTTTGTTTTTGATAAGGTTATGTTTGTTCAAGGGTTACACTAAAATGGGGGAGGATTTTTGGTGATTTTAGTGTCACCATGTCATTTTAAGTAACTGGAACTAACATGTGAGCTAAGGGGTTTCATGATTTGTACTTTAATACATGTACAGGTTTGTGCGGAGTGCACGCATGTATAAGATCGAGTCAGAAGCTGGTTCGATGACTAGTCGGGGGTCCAGTGTTTCCAAAGGGGCAGCGCCCCTTTGGCAGGGTCTAGGGGCAGCGCCCCTAGCGGGGTCCAAGGGGCAGACCCCTAGCTGGGGTCCCGCTGAAAAAAAATGGGCGGGGTCGAGGGGCAGAGCCCCCGCGGAGTTTGGGGAAACGCCCCAAAACCTCACCGAATTTTGCATGTGGGAACATAATGGAAAATTCAATTTCTTGAGGGTGATTATGGTAAAACTAACGAAATTCGTTAATTTTTGGTAACGCTAATCCGGATTAATATTACTTGCTTCCTAAGCAAGTAATGGAGGCCCAACCCTAATGAAACCCTAATTGTGTTTAGTATATAAACAACTCTTCGTTTCCAAAAGATGGACGTTTTTAGCTCTCGTTTTTCATCACACATTCACAGAACCTTTTAGCATAATAGCTTACGTTTTCTGTGCCTAGAAACGTAGGTGTCCGCTTGGATTATGCTAGGCTAAATTTCTTGTAACCCAGGAATAGGGTAGAAATATTATTTCGGAAAGTGATATCATGATCCAAGCTGGTATCCAGATCTCCACCGCAAACCCTAATATTCCCAACATTCATGTAAGCCCCTAAGTTATATCTAAGCTCCAGAAGTGGTTTGGAAGGGTTTTGGGGCTCCAAAACCCCATTTAAGGGTGTTTATGGCTTGAGATAGTTATTGGGCCGTAAACATATGTTCTTGGTCCTTTTGAAGTATTTAAACACGAATTTGAAAGCTAAACATGCTAAATTATAAGCTAGGATAAATCACTTACCAAATTGGAGCTTGAAAGAGGTAGTTTTGGATCAAAGTTTGGGTTTGTAGAGAGAGAGTAGAGAGAGAGATTGAAAAATCTTCAAATGAAGTTCTTTCACCTTTATATTGGGTTACATTTTGAGGCTCGGAGGATATCTACCCGATACCAACGTTAAACGAGGCTTATGGTCGTACCCGATTAAGTTGTCGTAACATGACGTAGTTATAATTAAAAATTTTCCAAATAAATAACGAGGGAATTTTCACGCGTTTCTAATGGGTTTGGACACTCATGAGGTCAAAATAAAACTCTTAATTTAAATGACCTAATCCAAAATGTTAACGGAAAAATTGAAATACAAACGTGTTTTACTGAAGGGAACGATTACCATGATGAAAATTTTTTCAGATTGTCACAGCATTGGTGATAAGACATACTTTTAGAAAGACATGTGGTGTGGTGATTATGTTTTCAAAGATATTTATCCTAATTTTTATGCTTTGGAAAAAAAATCAAGATTGCTTGGTGAAGGACAAGATGAATCTAGGAGATGATCTGGTGCCAATGTGGTGCTGGGAATGGACTCGGCATCTTAGAAGAGGTAGGGAAACTGTGCAATTCTCGGCAATGGTTGATTTGGTGGGTACTGTTCATTTTAATAGATGTTGGGTTGTGACAGATAGCAGTGGACAGGGGATTCCAAAAACAATTTCTCTATTATTAAAGCATTGAGTCAATTAATTGATAGGTCTAGTGAGTCACATGACAACTTGATGAGGTGAGTGAATTGGATTCCGCTCAAGATCAATTGTTTTATTTGGAGATTGTTTAAAAATCGAATTCCTACATTCTGTAGGCATTTCTTCAAGTCTTTGTGCTTTTTGTCATTCCTGTCAGGAAAGTATTGATCATACTTTTTTCTCATGTTCCTTTGCCACGGTTCTTTGAACGTGGCTGGTGGAGTGGTTGGGTATCTTCAAGGATCAACCTTTTTCTTGCACAAGTCTTATGGATATGGTTAATTTGCATACATGTGATAAGCATGTTCGTAAAATGATTGTGTCCCTTGTTTAATCTACTTTATGGAGGATTTGGAAGGCGCGTAATGGAATTGTCTTCAGAAATGAAACGGGAACAGTTATGCTTTTGGCGGATGATATTAGCATTACCACTTTCAATTAGATTATGAACATGTCAAAATTTTGTAATATTGATTGGTCTCTATGGTGTTTATCACCTTGATTGAACTTTTCATGTATTTGACTTGAGCTAGTCACATAAGTTCTTTTTTGTGCTAATATATTTGATTGCCTTTAAAAAAAAAAATCTTATTTGATATCTTGTGCATTGTTCGAGTAAGACTTCCAATGCACAAGAATTTACCCATGCATGCACGCTAGTGTACCCTTTCGAACGCATTGACACATGTTCTTGGCATATGAACAGTCTTTTCTTTTTTGTCACGATCGAATTTTTCAATTTATATGAATTTGCGGTAATTCGCGAGCTGAATCATAGGCTAACTTCCTTTCCAACGGCTTCTTTTCGCCACATTCAAAAATCTAACATATGCAAACTTTCTCCACATTCAAAGATCGGTGGACAAGTTTGTTACATTTGTTACATATTACATTACTAAGAGGTACTCAACTGTTTTATGATTTTCCGTATGATAAAATCAAAACCCCTCAGGCCTGCAACAGATGGTGACGATGACGACAATTGCGACATCTTCTAGAGTTTTTTTAATATGTCCAAAATTTTAGTTGCACCAGTTAGCAATATTGATTTTTTTAACAACAAGGTTAGTGGTTATCAGTTAGTATAAAGAACTTGTGATCAACATCTAGATTAGAACTTGAGACTTCTAATCTAAGAGACAAAGACTCTACTAAGTGGGCTAGTCTCACTTCAAAGCAATATTGATTGGAGATGTAAACAAAAATAAGGAGAAATATGTATGTTCTTGAGTTGACGTAATAATTAGTTTTAGATACCATATAAAATTCACAAAGTTAAGATTTTGCGCTAAAATTCACAAAGTTAAGATTTTGCGTGTAGCACAATTAAGTTGTTTTATTGGATATACTATGTAACAAATATTTATCCAACTTTATTATGTGTATTTGACATAATATGGTTACGATAATTTATGATTGCACGACTTAAATGTTGAGTAATATATACTAAAACGGTCATTTATCCGTTGACATGTTTCTTTCAAGTAGCCATATTGATGCATTAAGTTAATATAATTTCTGGCTTCTTTTTATCAAATAATTATGATATGAAAAGTTAACGGCTTTATAACAATAATATTTAACGACTTACCCTTTTAATTAATAGTATTTATCATTTGACATTTTTTGTTACGTAACGTTTTATAAGTATATTTGTAACTTTTATAATAAAACCACTGAAATCAATATTGTTCAAGATAAATCATATATATTTTGAATCATACTTATTTGAAATTCTTATACTTCCGACTTATGTTAATAGTTGATTAATTGAAACACACACACACACACACACACACACATATATATATATATATATATATATATATATATATATATATATATATATATATATATATATATAAAAGCTTAGGTTATTCTATTAAAACTAATTATTGTATTATTGTATGCATAAATGTGGGTTAATCATTTTACTTATTTTAAGAAAATGATTAATACATGTTATCGAATTAAAAATAATTGAAAAATATCATCCAATTTAACTAGAATGGTATTTTAGTCTATTAATACATATTTAATAAATGAATTTGCATATTTTAAGCTATAATAGATTCTATTATTTTTAAAAATACAAATTTTAATAATTATAAGGTTTTTAATTCGGACATTCTGATAAAATATGTTTGAGTATGTTCAAAAATAATAATATTCTAGAACAAAAATTTTCTTGATCATGACTTTAAAAATTTCTTGTAGAATAACGAGTTCTTGAACCAGCACTTGAAGAATTAAAACAAAAATTACATTATTTCTTATAGAATACATGTAATAATTGTTAAGAATTACATTTATTGTTAAAGAATAAAACTAACAAAGTTTCAAATCGGGAAAATAAATCAAAATCTAACAAATACATTAATTCATTCTAAAAGAATAATGTTGCTAAGAAACACTTTTAATTTTGTTGTCCGTTCTTCAAGCATCAACTATTGTGACAATAAATTAAATTGTAGTTTAGAATCCAATAACACATTAGCAAATGATAAATAAAAAACTATATTCCTTTGGAAAAATAAGCGAACTTGTTAACTACACCAAAAACAATAACCAAAAATTGTAGAACATGTATAATCAATGAGAAAAAATCCATATTTCATTCCAACAAAATTAGAATTCGTGTTTCCATTCCGATAGAATTTGAATTCTTGATTCTATTCCGATAGAATTAGCTTCCTGATTGCTCTTTTTTCACTTATCACACCAGCTATTCCATAGCTCAATGCACTAACAACCGCCATAACTTCATAACAAAATCGGATCAATTCAATATTTGCAAGAAGTAACACAATGGGGTCATTACTTCAATATTTGCAAGAAGTATCAGAATGGGGTCATTACTTCATAATAATAAAGATGAAAAAAAGCCTTACAAAATCTTTATTGATCAACTTGTAAGTAGTAAACACTCTCGAAAAAGTACAACAGTTTAAAGGATAATTTTTCAACAAAATACAAAAAAGAAACAATTAGAATCCAGACATATGATCTGTTGAAGAATTGTTTTTGAATCTTTGTCTCATACCTCAATGCCAATTTATTACTAGAAAGAGACTTGATTTGTAAACTTCAACCAATTCTCATCTTCAAGGAACTGGAACTATTAGACCATAAACCCTAAATTTAAGATACTTGACATGAAAAAACATTCAGGAGCACACAAAGATTCAGAAACATAAGAACAAAAGGAAAAGGTTCTTACCATTTTGATATAGAGGAGGGATTCGGTGCTGGCAGTGGCCCGTTTGATTCCTCTTCATCCTCGTCGCAGAACTCATCGAGATTCGGTCCAAGATCGCCAGTGATGCATTATCCGGTGTGGATGTTGAAGAGAGCGAGGAGTGATGGTCCCATTAGGGCAACGATTATCCATGAATCTGATTAGGCTTGGATCCAGCAAAGGTCTTGGTGAAGGTGTTGATTTTTGGCGAAGGTCGATGAGGTAGATACGACGTTGGGGATCACAGGTGGCAATAAGAAGGTGAGGAAGACCAACTTATTTATTTAGGTTTTAAGGTGAGGAAGACCGGCGATTATCCCCTGAATATAGTAATTATTTTTGGAAGTTACTAAACAAATTACTAAATTACCCTTATTTATTTATTTAATTTTGATTGGTCCACATTTATGAATACAATAACACAATAAATACTTTAAACAACTAAACCTATCTCTCTCTCTATATATATATATATACATATATATATATATATATATATATATATATATACATATATATGTGTAACGCCCGTAGATCCGGGCTAGTCAATTAGAGACGTTAAGCGTCAAAAATGACTTTTTGATGGAAGATTATTTTGAAGGAATAATCTTAATTAAGTTATAGAATATTTTACAAGGTTTCCGTGCATATAAAGAACACCGAAATCCGAGTTATAACGAAGAAGTTATGACCTATCGAAGTTTCGCGACAGAACCGGTACGATACAGCGCGACGTAAAAAGTGAATTTATGTTAGAGTGATATTTAGCCTTAGCAATCTAAATGAAAGTCGTAGAATACGTTAAACCATGAGTGTGCATAAAAAGAACGCCCAAATCTGACTTCGTATGAGGAAGTTATGAATTTTCGAAGTTTCGACTTAGCGGTATGCAGCCCGAATGCTCGATTTGAGACCGAGCGGTATTTATCCGAAACAATCTAAAAAAGAATTTAAGGTCTCGTTAATAGGATTAAAACGATAAAAATATAGGCGAAAACGGACGTCGGATAAAGAAGTTATGATTTTATAACGTAGTTTTCCTGTCCCGGTCTACTAAAAATAAATAATAAAAAATAAAGTCAAAATTAGCCGATGGAGTCTAAACGAAAGTTGTAGAGCGTAGTCTTACCTACACGAAGATATAAAGAACGTGAAAACGGAATTCGTATGAGGAAGATATGAATTTTTGAAGTTTATTAAATATTTTTGATATTTAATTTAATTATAAATTAACCGATATTATCCATGGGGGGAGTCAGCGATCTGATCCACGTTATGCCCAGCGTAATGTGAAGTTACGCCCAGCGTAAATGGGCTTCCAGACCCGTATAAAAGGGTGTCGAGGTCAACCGACTTCTTTGCTCATTTCTTCCCGTTTTCTCGCGTTTTTGCATCATTTTTCGTGCAAGAAACATCCCGAAGCCCCGGTATCATTCCCGAGCCCCGAAACAAGTCCCGAGACCCCGAAGATCCCGAGAAGTATGATTCCCGAGCCGAAGCTCTGCCCGCGAGGAGCCCGGTTTTTGTGAAGATCTTCCAGATCTACCGAAGAATACTACTTCTACAAGTCGTAGTGTTGTCCGATCATCTTCTAATCAAGTGAGTGTGTGGTTACTTTCTTCTAACGCATAATTATTAAGTATTTAATATAAAATACGTGTTATGCGTATATTTAGTTGTTATATGCGTGAATGTATATTCACTTTCTTCTATCTCATAGATATGATTTATTCTCTATGAAATACGTGTTATGTGGATGTGCCTCATCTGTTATGTGGAATAGATATTGAATGAGAATGTTATGCAGGTTGTAAACTATGTATAAAAATATATATTTTTATCTACTAATATGTTGGGTAGAACATGGGTAGATAGTTGATGTGTGATAAACAGATGAGAGGCCCCGATGTTGTTGTTGTTGATCTAGTTATTCAGCGAGCATGGATTAGACCAAGAGGTTAGTTTTAGATCCGGGAGTATGGATCAGGTAAAGAGATAAAACTTGTTATTAGTCCGGGAGTATGGATTAAGACTAAGTTAATTGTCCCTAGTCCGGGAGTATGGATTGGGCACAATTATTGATCCGGGAGTATGGATCAGATCAGGATTAGGGTATAGTTAATTGTCCTTATTCCGGGAGTATGGATTGGGTGCAATTATTGATCTGGGAGTATGGATCAGATCAGGTGGTTAGTTTTAGATCCGTGAGTATGGCTCAGGTAGTTTTAGATCCGTGAGTAGGGATCAGGTAAAGAGGAAAATTTTAGATACGAGAGTTTAGATCGTGTCGTTGTGAGGATCGATGGGATAGGATAAGAGTTGCCTTTATATGGTGAAACTGTACAAGTTTGAATGTTCTATATTTATAAATATATGATATAACATTGTGGGATGAAAACCCTATATGCTCACCAGGCTCCCAAGCCTGACCCACTCAGTTTTCTTTGTATCACAGGTATTAATACGAAGACATATTTCACAGAGAGATTTAAAGGAGATATAAATCAATTGTGTAATTAAATGTAAGTTCTGTTTATGCTTATATGTCTGTATCGGAACATGACATCCCGAGGTTTTATTATTAAATGAAAATAAATTCTCTTCGAGAAATGCTTTGATAATTTTTATCATATTTTGTTTTGGGAACAAATTCCGCAACTGTTTTCTTTAAAAGATTACTCTGATTTTATAAAACAAAGCATAAACAAATCGGTCTTTTCTGGGCGTGAAAATGGGGATGTCACAGTTGGTATCAGAGCATTAGTTTAAGCGAACTAGGAATTTGTAGGAAATTTCTAGACTTAAACTTAGAATGCTAAGTAATGATTGTGAGGAGTGTGTCTAAAATATGTTCGGTAGTACACCTAAATTGACACAAGCACTAGTTTATTTTAGGAATGATGCCTAAAAAGCTTTTATGTGCTAAATGTTTTGTGTGATAGCTATATTGATGCTATTATTTGTTCGGATCTATGGTTTGTTACCGACCGGATCTGGAAACCTTATGTGTTTAGGATTCTAAGCGTACGGCTATGAAATTAGAACTAGCATGTAAACGTTTCGGGGTGATAAGGAGATTTATACGTTTATCGTAATTAAATCTTTCTTATCTTAAAATTCTCACTTGGTACACCGAATGTCTGCTTGGATGTACAAGGGGTCATGGTCAAGACTCATAGAGTAATTGAGTAAATGGAGGAAATGATGAAGGCTTATGATAGTGGTTGACACCTATCATAAGATATCGTAAGAGTGGTATCTTGCCTTTAGAGTATGTCTTATGAAATAAAAGTACGTTTAGAGGACTACAGTACGTCTAAAGTACACCTTCGATTGGCAGGATGATGGAACGATTGGTGAAATTCTTGAAGTTGTCTCATCATCTGATATTTCATCACTAATCGAGTTGAAGTAGAGTTGATGATTGAAGATTGAGCAATGAAGAAGTCCTAGTAGAGTCTATGGAAATTGTTTATGATTACTTGGACACATTCGTATGTGTTAAACTGTTTTGTGATTTTCTTGTATGGTGACTTGGTCGACTGCGGGACAATACTTGGGACGAGTATGAGTAGGTGTGAAAGGTCATAGATGGATATACTACCGGAAGCACAGGACTCGCACTTGGATCAGGGAAAGTCACAAGGTTACCAAGAAGCTAGTAATTGATTCCGTTTTATTCTGGTATGTCATTACCATTGTTTCGGTAATGACTAGTAAGATGGTTCTTGTTCCGACCCGAGTGTTCATATTTAAATTTGAGTTTGACTACGAGGAGTATGTTACGTGGTCTAGAGGACCAAGTTAGATGTAACATCTGACTTAAGTCAGATGGTTGAAGTTAATGCGATTGATAGTGTCGCGCTCAAAGAATTTTGCAGGTAGAAATGCTACATGCTGAAATGTGATTATATCACATTAGAATATGAAGAAAAGTATATTCCATCCTGGAATTTAACTTCATTAAAGACCGAGTCTAAGCGTCACATCGTGCGATGAGAGGTCAATAGAGCATGACCCATCGATTTGTTACAATAGATAAATGAAACTAATTATCCTGAGAAGAAGAAGGAGTCCATAATAAGGACTTATTTGGTAACTTGAAGGTTACGATTGAAAGTACAACATAGTACGATAATCAGATGCAAGATTAGGCATCTTCTGCGGTCAAGAACGCCATAAAGTTAAATACTCTTTCGAGGAACCATAGAAGTTACGCTTATTACCTAGGATGAATAAATAACGTGTGGAATCATTATGCACGTCCTATTTTCTTGATGATTCTGGGACGTAATCATCCTAAGGGGGAGATAATTGTAACGTCCGTAGATCCGGGCTAGTTAATTAGAGACGTTAAGCATCAAAAATGACTTTTTGATGGAAGATTATTTTGAAGGAATAATCTTAATTAAGTTATAGTATATGTTTCAAGGTTTCCGTACATATAAAGAACACCGAAATCCGAGTTATAACGAAGAAGTTATGACCTATCGAAGTTTCGCGACAGAACCAGCACGACACAGCGCGACGTAAAACGTGAATTTCCGTTAGAGCGATATTTAGCCTTAGCAATCTAAATGAAAGTCGTAGAATACGTTAAACCATGAGCGTGCATAAAAAGAACGCCCAAATCTGACTTCTCATGAGGAAGTTATGATTTTTCGAAGTTTCGACTTAGCGGAATGCAGTCCGAATGCTCGATTTGAGACCGAGCGGTATTTAGCCGAAACAATCTAAATGAGAATCGAAGGTCTCGTTAATAGGAGTAAAACAATAAAAATATAGGGAAAAACGAACGTCGGATAAAGAAGTTATGATTTTATAACGGAGTTTTCCTGTCCCGGTCTACTAAAAATAAATAATAAAAATAAAGTCAAAATTAGCCGACGGAGTCTAAACGAAAGTTGTAGAGCATAGTCTCACCTACGCGGGGATATAAAGAACGTCGAAAACGGAATTCGTATGAGGAAGATATGAATTTTTGAAGTTTGTTAAATATTTTCGATATTTAATTTAATTATAAATTAACCGATATTATCCATAAGGGGAGTCAGCGATCTGATCCACGTTACGCCAACCTAATGTGAAGTTATGTCACAACCCGAAACCAAGGATGGCGGAAACGTCCGGGGGTGGAGGACTTCATGTAGAGTATCACAACAATGAGTATAATAGTGCTCAAAGTAAATACAACCATCACAAATATAATTGAAAACGTTACATCAAAGCACATGTTTTCATGATTCACATCAATTACATTATGATACAAAATGAACTGTTTGACGATTTATCATCCCATCCTCAAAACGTTGTTGATTTCCTGTTTTCACTGAATTCCTGATAATACAAGTAGTTTTGAAAAGTGTCAACACAAAGGTTGGTGAGTTCATAAGAGATTTCGTTAGAAAAATAAACCGTTTTCCTTGTAAAAGCGTTAGAATATGTATCCAGAAAATCCGATACTTTCTTTAAAATCTGTGTAATGTAGTCTTATGACAGAAGACCAAAATGTATAAGTAACCTTTCTTACTAATAGAAAATGTTATGTGTTTAAATGGACATGGACGTGTTTGAATTAAATGAAATTTCCATATGTTCTCATGTTTGTTAATACTTTATGTATATGTAGTCCTAAATCCGAGGACCGAGAAAGAACAAGTATTGACTATACTTAATGGTATAAATGTGGTTTCAAATGATGTGTAGTCATAACTACCAAAACCAAAAGTGTACAGTATTATCTATACTCATTGAGATAAAAAGTGATTTTAAATCGACATAAAACTCATTTAGGTTTTATAAATAAAATCCCGTAAACTTTATGGATTGGTATATCCCTATGTGAGTCGCTATAATCATACTATGACTATGTGAACCTGCCACGACGTTTCTCAGGCGTCGCGAAAACTGAAATGACATTTGTCACCCGTAGACCTGCAGGTCCCACTGTAGCTAGCAGCAAGGTGTGGGGTGTCAAACCCAATATAGATCTATATACAAGTTCACGTTCTCCCTCAAGGAGATTCCGATTATAACTACCAGGAATTATATCCCGCACTCGGACGTACGGGGAGAGAATGTCTCACAATATAGGTTAACAAGTTTACGTGAAATGTGTGTGAATACAAATCTTTTCTGTATGAATGTACCATTTCTATACGAGTGTGTTGTGTGATGTATCATAAACTATACCTATTATAGTTTATCTAAAACGTTTGTAATATGTATGAACTCTTTTATGGAAATGTATTAGTGTTATGAGTTTATTAAACTATACTTTTTATGGTTTAATATACGTGTTCTAAAATGAATGAATAATATTTATTATGAATGACTTAGTTTCAGTTCATGATGATAAACTAACAAAGAAACACATTCAATAATTAGAACTTATGATTATACACTTTGCTCAACATAATACAAAGTGTTATGATATTTACATGTTGTTGGCTAACTTTAGTCATTCTGCACTGTTTTGGAAAAATCATAGAAAAATCATATGAAGTCGACAACTAGATCCGTATATTCTGAGAGTTCACAAAATGTGACTAGTTTACTCATAATTTTTCTCACAATTTTTAATGACCTGAAACTTGGGTGAAAAAGTCCATAATCACAGACTGGTCCGGATTGTTGTTTGAAATGATAGGCAGTTTTGTAAAAATCACCATAAATTGTAGAAAAATCGTATGGAGATGTGTAAGTAGTCATTTTAAAGCTAAAAGCTTGAACTATTTTCACCTTGTATAGTTTTGAAAACAAAAATGTTTATGATGCCCAAAACAGTCCGTGAATGGGGTTGAACTTTTCTGATGAAGGCTGTTAGAAAATTTTAATTATGTTCTTGGTGTTTTAACTTGTATTCCCCCCTTAAAAACTTGAGAAAACATGAAAATGTAGGGGTATGAACTCACCTTAAGTGATTTCAGTAGATAAGTGTTGAAGAAGATAAGTGTTCAACCCAAGAACACTTGAAGAATCACTTGAAGATTCGAAGCTCTAACACAAATATGATGGAGTTTGTGTAAGATATCCATGATTCGAGTGGAAATAAGTGAGATAATCATAAGGAGAATGGATTATGCTTACAAAATTTGGAGGAAAACCCCAAGATCAGCCCTTGAATCTCGAATTTCTAGAGAGAGAAAGTAAGAGAGGAAAGAGTTTGATCTTCTTGGTGAAATGAGAGCAAATGAGAGAAGTGAGGAGAGAGGATGAATATTCAGCTCTAAAAAAAACGTGGTAAAGAGTGATAATTGAGTGGAAAGGACATTGATGTGACCTAGGTAAGGTGGGGAGGTGTGGCTGGTCATAGAGTGGGTGTGGGGGTGGTTGCTTGTGTCATAAGGTAAAGCAAAGTCAACACTCCACCTCTTTGTACTTTACCCACTTGCTTTTATTATTTAAATAAAGATTTTTATGAAAATATGATTAAATTCTGAATATTTAGGGTTTATTATGTTCAAATATGATTTTAGGTGAAAATCCCGCGTTAAAATAATTAAAAACGGGCCTTAAACGCAAAACTACGTGAAAACCAGGAGAAAATGGGTTCCCAACGAGACCTCTCGGTCCTAGGCCGAGGTTCGGTCCCCGCTGAGGACTGTAGCCGGAAACGAAGCGAAACAGTGGGAAACGAAGGGGGGGGGGGGGCGAGGAAGCGAATGGTTCGGTCATGGGCATCAGAACCGAAATAACCCGAATGAACAGTAGATGAACAGTACCTTCGGGTTCGGTTCCAGGAGCCTTCGGGTTCGGGTGTTTCTGCGAGGTTCGGGCCTGCAAGGATCTTTCTGGTTCGGTTCCTCCTGGGTGAGGTTCGGCCCTGAGAGGACCTTCGGCTCAGGAGGGTTCGGGTCCTCCTTGCTCTCGGTCCCTAAGAGGACCTTCGGGTCCTAAGAGACTTCGCCTCTTATAAGAGGGTTTCGGTTCCTAAGGTCCATTTTTCTTGTTTTTACCCTGTTTTAAGCCGTTTTTGACCCGGTTAAGGGTCGGAATGACCCGAATGATTCTAAAAAGTTACGGGAAACTTTTGAGAGAGATTTGGGAGAGATTTCACATACTTAGAGAGATTTGGGAGAGATTTGACATTCTTGGAGAGATTTCTCATACAAAGAGATATTTAAGAGAGGTTTCACATACTTGGAGAGATTTGGGAGAGATTTGACATTCTTGGAGAGATGTCTCATATAGAGAGATATTTGAGAGAGATTTCACATACTTGGAGAGATTTGGGAGAGATTTCACATACTTAAAGAGATTTCTCATACAAAGAGAGCTTTGGGAGAGGTTTCACATACTTAGAGAGATTTGGGAGATATTTCACATACTTAGAGAGATTTCTCATACAAAGAGAGTTTTGGGAGAGATTTCACATACTTAGAGAGATTTCAAATAGAGAGAGATAGAGTGAAAACGATTGAGAGAGGTTTCGAGTGTGGCGTTTGTGAGTGTTCGGCTTCACAATGCAAGGTCCGTAAACACTGTTAAGCCTTGTTTAAGGATCTTACACACTCCCGATGAGTATGCAACATTGTGTTATCGGTTTGGCTAGCCAATTACCACAGTTTTAGGTTAAGGAGATCTAGATGTTCGCATTTTTTGATTTATGATCTCTCATTAGAATAGAGAGTTGTGTAGAAATTTCATAATGTAAATTCTAGTACCCAAGGGCAAATTGAGTCAAACGGTTTGACTTGTTGACTTTAGTTGACTTTGACTTGACCGAAATTTGACAGTTGTCACGTCATCCCCCCATTAGAGGGAATTTCGTCCCGAAATTTGAATTTAGGCAAAGAGTAGGCATGAACAATCGAGCCAAGAAGTGAGGATACTTCCTAATCGACTGACTCTCACGCTCCCATGTGACTCTAGGTCCTTGGTTAGTATTCCAGCGAACTTTCACTAATGGGAAGTGGCGTTGTTTCGTCCGCTTGACCTCTCGGTCCATGGTCACTATGGTTCTTCAACGAAGGTGAGGCTCTTGTGGAACTCGATCTCGTCGAGGGGGATTACAAGAGTCTCATCGGATAGATACTTCTGTAAGTTCGGGACGTGTCGGGTAGAATGTACTTTACCAGGCTCGCGGGAGTAAATTGAAGTAGCGAGTTATAGGGCTGATTCTGACAAGAATCTCGAAAGGCATAATTATCTGGGGTATTGGCTTTCCATGCTTTCCGAAGCGTACTAAGCTTTCCCAGAGTGAGTGTTTCCAGAGGAATTTGGTCGGTTATACTGGAGTTCTAATGGTTTCTCCCTCTTGTTTCTCTTCTTGTCAAGGGTTGCTCCCTTTAGGGTCAAGTTGGGAGGGGGGTCCGTATTTTACGAGGAGTTCCCAAAGGAACTAAGACGGTAGGTCAGCGAGACCCAGAATTTTGGCGTATTCCTGCTAACGCCTTCGGTGCTGACTGTTTCTCAACGGTTTTGATCAATTGAAAAGGGTCCTTATGAATTTCCACTTTGATAATGATGTGTCTTGAGAATTGGACTCTTCAATTCCAAAACTCGCATCTAGAGAACTTCGGGTAATACTTCTTTGATCGTAATGCTTCTGTGGTTTGTTGTAGCTGCTCTCCTTGTTTTCCTTCTTACTATGAGGGTAGATAAGTAAGTCATTGGTAATGACGATGATGAAATGATCCTAGCAAGAATGGCATATCCTATTTATTACGTTCATGAATCCTACGAGTGGGTTTGATCCTATCCGAGGGTATCACTACGAACTTTCAGCGTCCGCATCAAAATTGGAGGATTGTTCTCAAACATCCTTCTTCAATACTCATGACTGGTGATATTCAGATCTCAGGTCCAATTCCTGAAGGGCACCTCGTTCCTTGTGGTTTGTCGGCCTATTCGTCTATGCGAGGCAAATAGTAAAGGTTTCTATTGGAGATGTTGTCGGGGACTCTGAAATCAATGGAATTATGAGCGATTTGTCTTTCTAATTTGAAGAATAAGACCAGAGATTTTCATGGTGAGAAGCTTGGTTCTTCAATTTCATAGTTGAGTAGTTCGACAGGTTTGACGTGACAGCTCTTGTAGCTCGGTAGGAAGCATGTGGGTTTGGTTTACGCGACTAGGACTTTTTGAATGGTAGGAAATTTACTCGTCCTTCTGGGCAACCTTAGCCCGAAGCTCATGGCATCACTCGTACCATATATGTCCCAAGCTTCTATGCTTGAATCTTGTCTACTACATGCGCGACATTCCCGAAGGTCTCCTGTATATACATGTGATAAGGCTTCGGGAAGTATTGTTGGGTTTTGAGCATTCTAACACTCCTAAGTATACATGCAACCCTAAATACCTTGGATCTATGTTTTCTCTATTATACATGCAAATAAGAACATCCAAGGTATTATCCTAATCTAGCATACAAAACAATGAGTGTAACAAGATAGAATACATACCTCTTTGATGTAGAAAGTCTTCATGAAGCTTGAGTGCCTAGCCCCAATAGTGTGGAAGCCTCAAATGGAATCACAATCATCAAAACACTTAGAATAACTTGAGAGAGTTCTACACTTCATGAAATCGGCTAGCCCTCTTCTTCACTTTCTAGTGTGATTCTAGTGGCCGATTTTTGTCAAGAATAAGATCTTTATATAGTGTTACAATTAGGGTAAATCCTTAATTGTCATGGCTTTCCATTTCCTTGGATCCATGGGTTCAAATACACCATGGAGCATCCTATGGGTTTTAGCCCAACTTGATTATCCATGGAGCATTAGCCCACTATATAAGTATGGATGATTTACATAATCAACCCATATATTTAATTAGTCTTCTTTTGATCACTTAATTAATCCTATATTAACTCTTGATCAATACTAATTAAATAATCTTATTATTCTTATTATTAATATACTAGAACTTATAATATATTAATAACCATAAGTGTCTTATTTCTCTCATTATAGTCTATCCAAGTGCATGATGGTATGCAACCCAAATGGACCATGCCGGGTCGGGTCAAGTCTTACCAATTATAGTTATGGACTTAGACATTAATCCAACAGTCTCCCACTTGGATAAGTCTAAAACTATTATTGCGTATGACTTCAGGAACCAACTGGAAATCGTAGCTCTCAAAAGCTTCTGTCGAACTCTGACCTTGTAGATGAACTCTGACCTTGTCAATGACTTGTCCATTAGATAAGGGATCATATAATCCTCTGTTCTCATGATATCAGTCGGATAAATACATGGAACAACGTCGTACTTATTGTCCAGCAGTTTGTTTCCCGATTTTCGATTTGTTTGACAAAGAACTTAATCGAACACATCAATTCAGTTCTGACCGGCCGGTACATAGGTCACAACAAAATCATCGAGGGGCCCAGATATCGCTTCTATTTCTAGAAGGAACAGATAAACTTCGACTCATATGCTTGGTCTACTACTTGTTGAATTGTACACAAAGGTACGTTTTATAACATCAAGTTACTGATGCGTTTACGTGCAATCAATGCACAACCAACTCATAGGTAACAACTCATATCTCTAGGTTTGAAGATTTATATAATATTACCGTCTCATGATCACTCGAGATAAATTCCATGAAGTGATACAAGTGAGCGTGGGTTTATTCCAATACTCATAACTTATGAGCACTCATGAATATTGTAGCAACCATTGCCATGACTAAACCCATTTAGCCATCTACAAACCTGATTCATGACAGTCTTGATTCATACCTACTTCCAACATATGAACAACTGTGGAGTGTTTAAATAACTTAGTCATTCGAAAAGAATAACCTAGCTATTTTGGAAGTCAAAACATGCAAAGTGAAACACAATAATAATCGAATCTAATATGGTCTCAGAACCCTTTTGAATATAAATAAAACCACCTTTTATTTATCACCATATTGATTACACATTATTCAATGTTTCAAATAATCAACTTAAGACTTGAATAAAAACAACAGTCATCCCATGCTCCTAGCATGTACACTTTGTTTTTCTAAACAATAGTTATGCCATACCCCAAGTATGCACACTATGTTTGTCTATGATCCTTACATTGTGATGTAGATCAATTGAACATGATTCCAATGATACTCATTTCACAATCCCAAATCCTTATTGTAAATGTAAGAATTTCTAATTTCTACCATTTACCAAAAATATGTTAGATTTTAAACTTTTATGCAATGTTCCTCTTGTAATGATTATTCACAAAGTCACCAGAACCTTGTCACCAGTCATTACAGAGTATTCCAAAGAAGGTCAACCTCTATGGAATGGAAGTCTCATATTCAAAGTACATTGCTTTGAACATCCTTCTTGCATTAAGGTTTTCTAATCTTACATAGATTGAATAACTTCCACCTATGGAGACATTTCCATAGTCCCATTTTGAATATCACTTCCGAACAAGAATTACTTTTTTTCAGAAAATGTCAATATGGTCCTGCTAAAATTAACACTATACTTCCAAATGTCCTTGAGCAACCAATCTTTGGCAAACCTCAGATTTTCCTCGACAATTGCTTAATCACTTTAGTCATATCCAGTTCTAGACTTTTCCCTTCTAAATGCCTTAAGCATTTGGAATATTTAGAAAGGATGAATATTATAGCATGTGAAATCGATCCTATATCCGAAGCATATGGGACACGATTCATGATGTTTGACATAAAGACATGATACTAGACCAGTCTTTTGCTACAATATTTTTTATTTGCCATGTTTTCAAAATTTAACTATGAAGAGGGATGCCGTAATCATAATCGAATTTTGAAAACGCAATATATATAGAATTTCTTCAAGTTGAACCATTCCAACACAAAATTCATATATATTCTTGACTAAAGATGATTAAAATCTCAATCTAAGCTTTAGAATTGAAATGAAGTATAATTTCCTCTCCCTTAATTATAGCAAAACAACTTTTCAACCCCTGCAACTTCACGGATTGAAACTTTGTTTTCTATAATTAACATTGCTAGCTTGCAATACTAATCATAATAATCATGCTCCCACTAACATGATGATTATAAGCATAACACTTATGCTCCCACTAGCTCTAACATATTTTCAGAAATCTTCTGGACTTCTGAAATTTAGATTCATACATCCTTTCTTAGATAGCTCACATGTGTGTCTAAACAATTTTCAGAACTATGAAAAGGGATGCCGTAATCATAGTCTCAATTGCTTAGGCATTTTCCATTTCTCACAAGTCCATGTTAGCGTGCCGGTTAACCACACGCGCTCCACTAACGACTTTTGAAAATGCAAATAACACAATTGTTATCTACGTAAAATCTACCTAGTGAAAGCGTTTCCTCACCATCATTTTCATGAATCGGAGAGAAACCTTATGACACTTAGATTTTATAGTGTATGAGTTCCTATCCATGCGAATTTGTCAAAACCATAATCACAAGATAAGGTTAGTGACAAATTCAAACTCATATGGATTGAACTTGTTCAATCTTAATTTCTTGTCACCTTGGTAGCACAAGGCCCACCAATGCTTCCAAGTTGAACTCTGATAACTCACATGCAAATTCAACTTATTTGAAGTAGGTACAGAAATAAGAATTATGTCAACACGATAGGTTGCAAACCTTAAGTCGTGTGCTAGTGATAAATTACAAGTTTTACTCTTGATTAAATCTTGAAACTCTTTCAGGATATTTAAGGCTCCCACTGTCCCCTTGACATATAAGTTTTCCTAGTCAAGAACCATTCCTTGACAAAACAAATATTCAAGGGATAGTGCGGATTCTTATCAAGACTAACACTTCACACAATTGGTCTTAGTTGGTCTTTGTCTCATCCAAGACATCACAACTTACCAATCTCAAATGTACAAGAGTAGAAACATTTCACACTACATTTGATAAGTGTTTTCAACCTTACTTTATGTCACTCAATGTTACAATCTTGGATTATGACTCTAAGAATTGTTTTGGAACGAAGTATGACTCATCTCCTTGATCTTAACTAATCCAACAATTCATGACCTCTCTTCTTAGCCATAACAATGCACTAAGACGTCCTTAGAGTATGAATTTGTGATATGGTTTCTAAATCATTAAGATGATCATAAAACTGATACTAAAGTACTCTCCCATCTTTTCAGATTTGAGAAACCTTTATCCTTCTGCCTAGTTTGATTCTTCTTATTCGCTCTACCATACATTGGAACCTTTCAAATGTTACAGAATTATACTTAACCTTATAAGTATAATCATATTTACTAATCTTTAGTAAATCATGACAAATCAATCTTTTTGGTGGACCTTGACCAGTGCACACCCAGTGTACCTAATTCCTTAGTCCTTCAATTGACTCACATATACATGTGATCAAAGAATTAGTCTTAATTTTTCAAAGATGAAAATTCTCATTCATCATACAATACAACTTGTATGATTCCAAGTTTCTGTCCAATTGAAACTTGGGTGATGAAAAACTTTCTTCATTTGGTAAATTCAGACACTACCACAAATGAAAGAATCAAATCCACTTTCCAATATTGCTATTACTGGAAACATATAAGCAACAATTTTCCATAGATGCCATTGTAAGGATATTTTTTAAAATAAATAAAATTAAAAACCCTTTTTTTCTTTTATTTTAAAACTTTGTGGAAAACTTATCCTTACAATCCACATAAAAACCTTGTTCTTATCTATTCACAAGCAATATATTATAACTCCTAAGAAGTAGCTCAAGAATCCGATCCTCAAACTACGCGATAGAAATCCATTTACGCGATCAGATTCAGCATATTCTTTCTTTAAGTTTCTTTACCTTTTCTTTGATTCTTAAAACATCACCATGTGACCCAGTCACATCATGTATCAAGAATCTCAGAATAGAAACTTAGCAGAGTTAGATAGTGGACTTTACCTAAAGTAGAGTCAAACTTATCGACTTTAACATCCTTAGGTAAATTATGGCAGCTTTGCAACCAATGCCCCTTTCTCTGGCAATATAAACATATGGACCCTTTGATAATGGTACACGGGACTATCACAGACTTAGTTTTTCTCTTTACCATTTGGTCAACCGAGTTGACTATGGTCGGTCCCTTTCCATTGGGAAGAGAATGCTTTTCTGGATTTCCTGTGTCACTATTGTCAATGTCCATCAAGTTTTGAGGAAGTTGATCTTAAGAAATAGATAAAATCATTAAGGGTCTTGTCATAGTCTTTTTCATAGGTGTTCCAAAAGAACTCACTATGTGACTTAGAAAGTGATTGAACCACCAACTTTTTCAAGACTTTGACACCTAACTCTCCCGGCTTGTCAATATGTGACTACATCTCCAAGATGTAACCACACCAAGACCTTTACTTGCCAATAGGGCTCGAGTGACTTTAAACTTTTCAAGAACTTGTGGGTGAGGGAGAATAATTGGAGGAGATAGAGGAAGTGAAGCATGATGTTGAGGAACATCATCTTCAAGAGATTTGGGAAGATCATAAATATCTAAACCAGACATGTTTTGGGAGATATTCAAGATAGTTGATTTAAAGTCCTTAATATGAAACCCAATATGAAATATTAAGGCTAGGACCCAACACAATATTTTATAACTTGGAAGATGGATGCCGTAATCCAAGCTATAAAATATTTGAAGGTAGGCGAATGACGATTCACCAATTTCCACCATGAAAAACGAAATAATTTATTTGGTTTTAATTGGATTTGAAATTCCTATATCTTTTGAGATTCATTGAACTTTTCAATGGCATGTTTCAATCTCGAGTGTGCCCTCTCAAATTTTGTGACTGGGATGCCAAGGATCACAAAACAAGGTGTGAATAACCATACCAATTCACTTGGTACCCTTAACATTATCACCTAATCAATGTGCCGGTTAACCACACACGCTCCATTGATCTATGAAAAACATTAAGTCACCCTTCGTGGTCCTTACTAGTCCAAGTTAGTGTGCCGGTTAACCACACACGCTCCACCAACGACTTGGTAAGGTACAAAGTCTGAATTCCATGGGCTAGCACCAAATTCACGTTTTTCCTAAAGTAACTAAGATTGGGAATTATTAAGATTTTAGTTACTTAGTATTTATCATTAATACTTTTAATGAAGGGAGAATTTAAAGTCATTGTCCTACCCGTTCGGCTAACGACCCTCCACCAGTCAAGCAAGCGGTGGGTGAGAGTATACACCCATTAAGTCGCCATTTTATAGGCAACAACCTTATACCCACCTTATAGATCGGCTTCGTGAATGAGGCCTACTAACGGTAAAACGACTTGTTCTTATACATATATATATATAATAATTAACCATTAATGTTATAAATAGTATAAGTGTTGAATTTTAACTTTTAAAAATTCTAAGGGCTAACTTGGAATTAATGTATTCATAAGAGAAAACTTTACAAATTCCAAAACTTGAGGGCAAGTTTTGAAACTATTCAAAACTAATTAATTCCATAACTTATGTGTTTAAAGTAGTTTTAATCTAAAAACTCTTCAAGTTCCATAACTTATGGAAGACTTTAAACTAATAAAAGAATTAACTTTTTGTTTATTTTTATAACTTATGGAATTAATTAAGGTTACACTTTTACTCTTCAATGAAGTGACTCTTGAACTTCCATAACTTGAGGACAAGTTATGGAGTCATAAATAAAATATTCAATGACACAAGACTCTTCATTTTGTAACCATTACCAATTTTTATGAGTTTTATGAGTTTTTAATGTGACTCTTCATGTAACTTGAGGACAAGTTACACAATCGTGTGACTCTTCATTTTGTAACCATACCTCTTTGATGTAGAAAGTCTTCATGAAGCTTGAGTGCCTAGCCCTAATAGTGTGGAAGCCTCAAATGGAATCACAATCATCAAAACACTTAGAATAACTTGAGAGAGTTCTACACTTCATGAAATCGGCTAGCCCTCTTCTTCACTTTCTAGTGTGATTCTAGTGGCCGATTTTTGTCAAGAATAAGATCTTTATATAGTGTTACAATTAGGGTAAATCCTTAATTGTCATGGCTTTCCATTTCCTTGGATCCATGGGTTCAAATACACCATGGAGCATCCATGGACCATCCTATGGGTTTTAGCCCAACTTGATTATCCATGGAGCATTAGCCCACTATATAAGTATGGATGATTTACATAATCAAGCCATATATTTAATTAGTCCTCTTTTGATCACTTAATTAATCCTATATTAACTCTTGATCAATACTAATTAAATAATCCTATTATTCTTATTATTAATATACTAGAACTTATAATATATTAATAACCATAAGTGTCTTATTTCTCTCATTATAGTCTATTCAAGTGCATGATGGTATGCAACCCAAATGGACCATGTCGGGTCGGGTCAAGTCTTACCAATTATAGTTATGGACTTAGACATTAATCCAACAAGTATATCACTCCTCTAGTGCGTGTTTTGGAGTTCCACAACGAGATATGACCCAAAGGTCCGTGCTGGATGTTTATGAGAGACGATAGTTTCGATATTCAGGGGGTTAGGCGAAAGGCCCTTTTGTAGTCGTTTACTCGGGAAGATGAGGGTTATATCAATCAAAATTGGATAACGACAACAATATCTTTTTAGATAACATGAGATAAGTTGTATTCGAAAGAAGAGATCACTAGAGTGATAGAGTGTCCTGTATTTCTTTTCTGTGTGTTCCGTTTTGTTTGATGTTATGATTATTGTAGATGATTCATACCACAGTGTCTAGCACTGGTAGTGGGTGTGTTTTCGATGGCCAGTAATGATACTTGATATCATGATTCCTGACCGGTCTCCTTACGATCGAGCGGTATATGATCGTCGTATGTAAATCGATATCGTGAAATCGTCGAGTGGGTGACCCCACTCAACCCCTAATACTATACATGGAATCGGAGTCAGGATGGAATTATTTGTTTCAAGACTTTAGTATTTTGATTTTAATTAACCCCGATGTATGGACAAGGTCATCACAACTTACAGGTAATGATCTTAAGGTCATATATGAATGTCTTTGGTTTGATTTGTAAGAGAGAATATTTTAGCTACTTTTTAGAAGGAAGGTTACTTTAGTAAGCGTACCAAATTCATTACAAACATATAGTACTTAGACGTTTTGTCGTTGGGAACATTACAAAAGTCCTAACATGGTTCCCTTGCTGCTCCTGTTGGTGTGTTCATCACATTCTTCCTGTTCCTTCGTCATTCTTCTCAGTTGGACATTCTCTCTTGAGGTGTCCCGTTTCACCGCATAGGTAGCATACTGGGCCTACCTTGGTGCAGGTGATTGAAGGGAGGTGATGAGCTGGGGCCCTACAGAAACGGACGGTATGCCCTTTCCTGTTGTAGTTTTTAAAGTGCATTTCCCGGCAAGCCCCATAGTGATGAAAGCCACATTGGTTGCACTTTGGGAGTGATCCCTCACATGGTCTGGCAAGCATTTAGGTGGCAGACCCCGTGGCTAGTGTTGAGACATGTGTCATGACTGCTGTTGTAATGGTAGGGACGGCCCTAGGTTGTTGTCTTTAAGTGTATCCTTGAGATTGGTGGCGCTCTTTCATGTTCCAAAACTTTCTCTTCTTGTTCGTAGGTTCGTGGCCTGAGGTATTTTCGTTGGTAGGTACCCATTGGTGTCCATGATTTTTATCACAATTTGTATTGTTAGTACCGCTTCCACCCCTGCTGACGTTGTTAGTATTGAATTGCGCCATGACGGGTGCCACGGCTGCCATGACTGCAGCCTGAAAAGTAGTAGCGTCTATCTGCAGTGTTGGCACCTTGCTAGTTGGTTTGTTGCCTCTTGGTGAAGACATAGCTCTGTTTCATGACGAAAAATGACTTCGTTAGTGGAAATGATTGTCTTAAGTGCATCCTTACAATTTATATTTACGCATATAAATTTTTGCACATTACTGTACTATTCTTAGTGTTTCTACTAACGCTCCCGAGATGGAGTTATGGCAGTAGGTAGGAGTAGGTTTCATACGGACGTTAAGATTTACTCCTCTTAGAATCATGTTTGTCCGAACACACTTGGCTGAGGAATTTTGATGGGATCCGGTGCATTAGTGCTGGTATGATCGCACCCCATACGTCTATGAAGAAGAAACTTCTCAACAAATGTTTAAAGGTGAGACGATAATGAGTTTTTAGAATGGCTATATGTCGCGAGTTTTCTAACTAAGTTTATCTCATATCGATTTGTATCAAAGTTCGGTTGTTTAGGGTGTTCTAAAAACAATTTATAACGAGGTTATTTGTATAACAAACTCATGTATTTTAGTAGTTCTGTATCGAAGTGAAACCTTACACTTGACCCAAGCTACGTCCTTGTCATGACCTATTGATGTATGCTTAGTTATATAATTAAGGCTAAATAGACATTCGAGTCGGATAGGTACATCCTAAGCCCCTCTTGTTAATATGACTCTAGAAATCATGGTTTCAGTGAAATTTTTGACCTCGATGCAGGTCTACTTCACATTTGTGCATGGGCGGGTTTTGATAGCAAATAGATTTCTCGATTAGTATGACCACTTAATTTGTAGTGTCGTGATTTTACTTACAATAGAGTAGCACCAGCGCATACTTATGAAGCTAATTTACCAGGTCTGGTGAGCGGTATGAACTCTACTTACGATGATCCATCCCTTGTGATGCTTGAGGCAAGGTCGATGTAATTTTGTAGCTTTGCCAATCAATGCTTGGCTACAATCATCCTTTCTTTGAATGCTGTGTGTCCTACCCTGTTACTCTCTTTCCTCTACACGAGTGGCGATAAGGTCCTAAAAAGAGAGTTGGTGTCGGGAATAGTAGTATAATTCTGAGTCACTGGTACATGAGATGGTGGGGTCTATAGTAGCGCGCAGTTTTCTGAACTCAGATTGTAGTCTTCCTGTTTTAATCCCCGATGATCGCGATCCGCCGGGTCCTTGCCGAGAGGGCTCTGTCCGTCAGTCCCCCGTGGTTGAGGTCATAGCACCCTCGTTGGTCTCCACATGGTGGTTGTTGTCATTGTTGTCGACATTCAACCCTCGATCACGATTGTCCAACGGGGTACAGGTTCGATATAGTCGAAACGGTTCACGGAACCCTTGCTATACATGGAGGATCGATTACCTCTAGTTCCGCCTCTGAGTCTTCTCATAACCATTCACCATTCCTCAAGTTCGGATTAGGAAAGTAAGGGTCATCCGGCAAGTAGGATTTTGCTATGTTGTATTTGCGAGAGTAGGAGTGGAGGAGATAAGTACTATGCGTCTAACTCTATTATCAATTACTTATAGGGGGTGATCCTTATTAGTTGCTTCTATGATGACATTGTGCATACTAATTACATATAACAAGATACGATAGACCTTTGAATAAGTGATCCCACTCTAGGTCCACATCCAAACAAGGAAAAGGAAGTAAAGTAATGACCACAAATTCTAAGTCTATAATTTCTAAGTTATATATAACCTTAAAGTATCCACTTCGGGACTATAGACCTGTTATTAAGGATCTATTTAGTTTTCATATAAGTAATGATATTTCAAAATACTCCTATAGTATTTTAAACTCATGTTCCGTTCTAATGTTCTCGTTGTGGTAGTGTTGGTAAGTTTTTAGACTTGTTTCCATATCACAACTATTCTTGGGCATGTGCTAATCACTCCTCGGACCAGCATAGTTGATCAGGCTATGCCACTCCCAAGACTGACCATACATCCACGCGCTTACGTGTGATATCCAACAATCATTACTTTTGTTTTGTTCTAGAATGATGTTGACCTTAGTATGTATGTATTCATGTATACTTTTAATAAGAAACTATTTATTTCTAAAAGTATAGTTGTTTTGAAAACTTTAAATCAGAGAACTTAGTCCCAATGCATTTATAGTTTGTATATCTTTTATGGTTTGATATACTGAGTTCACTATAAACAATGCTCTGATACCAATCTGTCACACCCCCAAACCAAGGATGGCGGAAACGTCCGGGGGTGGAGGACTTCATGTAGAGTATCACAACAATGAGTATAATAGTTCTCAAAGTAAATACAACCATCACAAATATAATTGAAAACGTTACATCAAAGCACATGTTTTCATGATTCACATCAATTACATAATGATACAAAATGAACTGTTTGATGATTTATCGTCCCATCCTCAAAACGTTGTTGATTTCCTGTTTTCACTGAATTCCTGAGAATACAAGTAGTTTTGAAAAGTGTCAACACAAAGGTTGGTAAGTTCATAAGAGATTTCGTTAGAAAAATAAACTGTTTTCCTTGTAAAAGCGTTAGAATATGTATCTAGAAAATCCGATATTTTCTTTAAAATCTGTGTAATGTAGTCTTATGACAGAAGACCAAAATATATAAGTAACCTTTCTTACTAATAGAAAATGTTATGTGTTTAAATGGACATGGACGCGTTTGAATTAAATGAAATTTCCGTATGTTCTCATGTTTGTTAATACTTTATGTATATGTAGTCCTAAATCCGAGGACCGATAAAGAACAAGTATTAACTATACTTAAAGGTATGAATGTGGTTTCAAATGATGTGTAGTCATAACTACCAAAACCAAAAGTGTATAGTAATATCTGTACTCATTGAGATAAAAAGTGATTTTAAATCGACATAAAACTCATTTAGGTTTTATAAATAAAATCCCGTAAACTTTATGGATTGTTATATCCCTATGTGAGTCGCTATAATCATACTATGACTATGTGAACCTGCCACGACGTTTCTCAGGCGTCGCGAAAACTGAAATGACATTTGTCACCCGTAGACCTGCAGGTACCACTGTAGCTAGCAGCAAAGTGTGGGGTGTCAAACCCAATATAGATCTATATACAAGTATCACGTTCTCCCTCAAGGAGATTCTGATTATAACTACCAGGAATTATATCCCGCACTCGGACGTACGCGGAGAGAATGTCTCACAATATAGGTTAACAAGTTTACGTGAAATGTGTGTGAATACAAATCTTTTCTGTATGAATGTACCCTTTCTGTACGAGTGTGTTGTGTGATGTATCATAAACTATACCTATTATAGTTTATCTAAAACGTTTGTAATATGTATGAACTCTTTTATGGAAATGTATTAGTGTTATGAATTTATTAAACTATACTTTTTATGGTTTAATATACGTGATCTAAAATGAATGAATAATATTTATTATGAATCACTTAGTTTCAGTTCATGATGATAAACTAACAAAGAAACACATTCAATAATTAGAACTTATGATTATACACTTTGCTCAACATAATACAAAGTGTTATGATATTTACATGTTGTTGGCTAACTTTAGTCATTCTGCACTGTTTTGGAAAAATCATAGAAAAATCATACGAAGTCAAAAACTAGATCCGTAAATTCTGAGAGTTCACAAAATGTGACTAGTTTACTCATAATTTTTCTCACAATTTTTAATGACCTGAAACTTGGGTGAAAAAGTCCATAATCAGAGACTGGTCCGGAATGTTGTTTGAAATAATAGGCAGTTTTGTAAAAATCACCATAAATTGTAGAAAAATCTTATGGACATGTGCAAGTAGTCATTTTAAAGCTAAAAGCTTGAACTATTTTCACCTTGTACAGTTTTGAAAACAAAAATGTTTAAGATGCCCAAAACAGTCCGTGAATGGGGTTGAACTTTTCTGATGAAGGCTGTTAGAAAAATTTAATTATGTTCTTGGTGTTTTAACTTGTATTCCCCCCCTTAAAAACTTGAGAAAACATGAAAATCTAGGGGTATGAACTCACCTTAAGTGATTTCAGTAGATAAGTGTTGAAGAAGAGAAGTTTTCAACCCAAGAACACTTGAAGAATCACTTGAAGATTCGAAGCTCTAACACAAATATGATGGAGTTTGTGTAAGATATCCATGATTCGAGTGGAAATAAGTGAGATAATCATAAGGAGAATGGATTATGATTACCAAATGTGGAGGAAAAACCCAAGATCAGCCCTTGAATCTCGAATTTCTAGAGAGAGAAAGTAAGAGAGGAATGAGTTTGATCTTCTTGGTGAAATGAGAGCAAATGAGAGAAGTGAGGAGAGAGGATGAATATTCAGCTCTAAAAAACGTGGGAAAGAGTGATAATTGAGTGGAAAGGACATTGATGTGACCTAGGTAAGGTGGGGAGGTGTGGCTGGTCATAGAGTGGGTGTGGGAGTGGTTGCTTGTGTCATAAGGTAAAGCAAAGTCAACACTCCACCTCTTTGTACTTTACCCACTTGCTTTCATTATTTAAATAAAGATTTTTATGAAAATATGATTAAATTGTGAATTTTTAGGGTTTATTATGTTCAAATATGATTTTGGGTGAAAATCCCGCGTTAAAATAATTAAAAAGGGCCTTAAACGCAAAACTACGCGAAAACCAGGAGAAAATGGGTTCCCAGCGAGACCTCTCGGTCCTAGGCCGAGGTTCGATCCCCGCTGAGGACTGTAGCTGGAAACGAAGTGAAACAGTGGTAAACGAAGGGGGGGGGCGAGGAAGCGAGAGGGGGCGATGAAGCGAGAGGAGGCGAGGAAGCGAAGGGTTCGGTCAAGGGCATCAAAACCAAAATAACCCGAATGAACAGTAGATGAACAGTACCTTCGGGTTCGGTTCCAGGAGCCTTCGGGTTCGGGTGTTTCTGCGAGGTTTGGGCCTGCAAGGAACTTTCGGGTTTGGTTCCTCCTGGGCAAGGTTCGGCCCTGAGAGGACCTTCGGCTCAGGAGGGTTCCTGTCCTCCTTGCTCTCGGTCCCTAAGAGGACATTCGGGTCCTAAGAGACTTCGCCTCTTATAAGAGGGTTTCGGTTCCTAAGATCAATTTTTCTCGTTTTTACCCCGTTTTAAGCCGTTTTTGACCCGGTTAAGGGTCGGAATGACCCGAATGATTCTAAAAAGTTACGTGAAACTTTTGAGAGAGATTTGGGAGAGATTTGACATTCTTGGAGAGATTTCTCATACAAAGAGATATTTGAGAGAGGTTTCACATACTTGGAGAGATTTGGGAGAGATTTGACATTCTTGGAGAGATTTCTCATATAAAGAGATATTTGAGTGATATTTCACATACTTGGAGAGATTGGGGACAAATTTCACATACTTAGAGAGATTTCTCATACAAAGAGAGTTTTGGGAGAGGTTTCACATACTTAGAGAGATTTGGGAGAGATTTCACATACTTAGAGAGATTTCTCATACAAAGAGAGTTTTGGGAGAGATTTCACATACTTAGAGAGATTTCAAATAGATAGAGATAGAGTAAAAAACGATTGAGAGAGGTTTCGAGTGTGGCATTTGTGAGTGTCCGGCTTCGCAATGCAAGGTCCGTAAACACTGTTAAGCCTTGTTTAAGGATCTTACACACTCTCGATGAGTATGCAACATTGTTTTATCAGTTTAGCTAGCCACGTACCACAATTTTAGGTTAAGGAGATCTAGATGTTCGCACTTTTTGATTTATGATCTCTCATTAGAATAGAGAGTTGTGTAGAAATTTCATAATGTAAATTCTAGTACCCAAGGGCAAATTGAGTCAAACGGTTTGACTTTAGTTGACTTTGACTTGACCGAAATTTGACAGTTGTCACATGTTACGCCCAACGTAAATGGGCTTCCAGACCCGTATAAAAGGGTGTCGAGGTCAACCAACTTCTTTGCTCATTTCTTCCTGTTTTCTCGCGTTTTTGCATCGTTTTTCGTGCAAGAAACATCCCGAAGCCCCGGTATCATTCCCGAGCCCCGAAACAAGTCCTGAGACCCCGAAGATCCCGAGAAGTGTGATTCCCGAGCCGAAGCTCTACCCGCGAGGAGCCCGATTTTTGTGAAGATCTTCCAGATCTACCGAAGAATACTACTTCTACAAGTCGTAGTGTTGTCCGATCATCTTCTAATCAAGTGAGTATGTGGTTACTTTCTTCTAACGCATAATTATTAAGTATTTAATATAAAATACGTGTTATGCGTATATTTAGTTGTTATATGCATGAATGTATATTCACTTTCTTCTATCTCATAGATTTGATTTATTCTCTATGAAATACGTGTTATGTGGGTGTGCCTCATCTGTTATGTGGAATAGATATTGAATGAGAATGTTATACAGGTTGTAAACTATGTATAAAAATATATATTTTTATCTAATAATATGTTGGGTAGAACATGGGTAGATAGTTGATGTGTGATAAACAGATGAGAGGCCCCGATGTATTGTTGTTGATCTAGTTATTCAGCGAGTATGGATTAGACCAAGAGGTTAGTTTTAGATCCGGGAGTATGGATCAGGTAAAGAGATAAAACTTGTTATTAGTCTGGGAGTATGGATTAAGACTAAGTTAATTGTCCCTAGTCCGGGAGTATGGATTGGGCATAGTTATTGATCCAGGAGTATGGATCAGATCAGGATTAGGGTATAGTTAATTGTCCTTATTTCGGGAGTATGGATTGGGTGAAATTATTGATCGGAGAGTATGGATCAGACCAGGAGGTTAGTTTATATCCGTGAGTATAGATCAGGTAGTTTTAGATCCGTGAGTAGGGATCAGGTAAAGAGGAAAATTTTAGATACGAGAGTTTAGATCGTTTCGTTTTGAGGATCGATGGGCTGGGATAAGAGTTGCCTTTATATGGTGAAATTGTAAAAGTTTGAATGTTCTATATTTATAAATATATGATATAACATTGTGGGATGAAAACCCTATATGCTCACCAGGCTCCCAAGCCTGACCCACTTAGTTTTCTATGTATCACAGGTATTAATACGAAGACATATTTCACAGAGAGATTTAAAGGAGATATAAATCAATTGTGTAATTAAATGTAAGTTCTGTTTATGCTTATATGTCTGTATCGGAACATGACATCCCGAGGTTTTATTATTAAATGAAAATACATTCTCTTCGAGAAATGCTTTGATAATTTTTATCATATTTTGTTTTGGGAACAAATTCTGCAACTATTTTCTTTAAAATATTACTCTGATTATATATATATATATATATATATATATATATATATATATATATATATATATATATACATCCATGGTTGTGCTCAACAAAGGACTGTTTTAAACAATGGAACCAAGGAACCATTGTATATGGTTAAATAAAAAAACATAAAGGGGCATAATTTAGGTTGTAAACTGTAAATAAAAACATACTTGTAGCTGATTGTAAAAGTATATGAAATTTCAATGGCCTCTCAGTCAAATTGATTTTAACCTCATTGAAAGCGATCATTTACTTGACCATACTCCGATGATCGATGATCGATTGAGACGATATCGACCATGAATCTTGCCACAAAGTTCGAAAACGAATCTTGAATGTATATTTGACTACTATTATCTCATACTCCAATTATCTCATTTAATGATTCCAAATCAAAATGTCCAATTTCTAAAATTTCAAAACCTAAAATCTAAATTACTTGTTGCAGTATATATTCAATCAATCTATGAACAACGTTCTATTTACAAAATCATTTTACACTTTTAAACAAAATTCAAACCCTCAGATGATCAACTTTTGTGAATTTCTATAAAAAATTAAAAACCTAATGAGTTAAATATCATAGAATCGTTTACGGAATCGTCAATATCTAAACGATTTGCTAAAATTTATAAATCGAAATCATTTATGAGTTTATTCATTAAATTGAAAACTTAATTTCATATTCTAAATCAGTGTTGTAGATCATAGAAGCACAAAATCACATTCAGAATCTGTAATTGATATGTTAAAAACATTGTGATTGTTATGTTTAACAAATTATTATAGTTTTCTTAATATTTATATTTATATTCATCAATTAATCATTAATTTGAAAATTATACAAATAAATCATAACTTTCATATCATGAAAACACATGTTTAATTTAAATTTTTTTAGTAGAAAATGATGAAAGGAAGAATGAAAAAAACGATAATTAGAAAAGAGTGAAATGACAAGAATTGTTAAAGATGTTCAACCTACAATTACAAGTGAAGATATGTAAGATAAAAAAATTAAAAAAAAATTAAAAAAAAAAAAGGTTAGAACATTCACATTGAAATTATCTCTTAATATACTACAGACCTATTAAAATGCAAATACTCGTCATGAATCTTTGATGTGGATAACAGCCACATAGATTCACAAAGTCAATTTGCTCAAAGTGGTTTTGCAAAGCTGCTTATCACTCTCACTTGATACACTATGCACACAAACACATGCTAAGTTTCACCATGTGTTTCATTAATAAAATTTTGTTGGTGATATCATAATGCCTTGAAATGCAAAAAAGCAAATTCACATGGTGAACCTTAACTGCACATGGAATGAGACAAAAATTCACATGGTGAATATTTGATGTGGATAACAACAACACGGATTCACATTGTGAATTTGTTCAAAGTGGTTTTGCAAATCTTATTATCAATCTCACTAGATACACCATGGAGACAACACACATGATAAGTTTCACTATGTGTTCTATTTATAAAATTTTGTTGGCGATATCATAATGCATTGAAATGAAAAAAGCAAATTCACATGGTGAATCTTTGATGTGGATAATAGCCATAGATATTCACATTGTAAATTTTCTCAATGTGGTTTTTCAAAGCTTCTTATCAATCTCACTTGATACACTATGCACAAAAACACATGCTAAGTTTCACCATGTGTTTCATTTATAAAATATTGTTGGTGATATCATAATGTCTTAAAATGGAAAAAAAGAAAATTCACATGGTGATTTGGAATGAGACAAAAATTCTATAACATCCCATTTATTTAATAAATACATAAACAAATTAATGATTGTATAGAAGCCCTAAAATCAATAATTATATAGCAAGGTGTGGGTCTCGAGGAGCTAAATGTCACAATTTAAGAGGTTGGAGGTTAAAAAATGTAAGTTCCGGATTGGTTTTGTAAGTATTTATGAAGGCAAGGACTAAATAGGAATTTATGGGACTTCATTTGAAGGGATTTTAAAGGATAGGGGGCTGTTTGGTAAATTTTGTACCTAAGTTGTAATGGATTTTAATACTGAGGGTTTAAATGGTAAATATTGGATTTATTTTGAAACAAATGGCGAGAAGAGGGACTACTTTTGACATTATGGAAAACTAGTTAACCAGATCGGGTTGTTTAAACCTGTCACCCCCCGGTACTAACCTTAACCCTAAACGGTAGCAGCAGCCGCCACCTCTCCCCTTTCTCATCCAGCTACCGTGACTATTCCATTAGCGACTTTGCCATATGGATGTCATCACCATTGTCGGATGATGTGTCTAACCGTGGATAACCACTGAGAAAAGTCCAGTGAATTTGTACCGGTTGGAGACCGTCGAAACAGACGTCGTGCATGTTTCCATCATCCATTCGCCATCTTTTGGCAACCGCTACTACGCTGTTGAGGTCACAAATCATTGGAGATGCACCGGAATATTCCAGCGCCGTGTGCTCCAAGCTTCCTAGCGGTCACCTTGCCATCAAAGTGCCGCTACCACAACCTGCTAATGCAGACGATGTGTGCGATCCGAGAGCGGTCGTGATCGAAGAAGCAGTCACATTCCTTTTCGTGTGAGTCAAGAAACGATAATGCGTGTGCTGTTGTCATCGTTCAATCGATGGTTTCCGTACATTCATCACCGTGCTTGCTTTTCCGCGGATACATTGTAACCACCATTATGCCGCTGCTATGGACATTAGTATCGTTGTTGTCGCCGCCAGGAACCACCAGGTGGTTGGCTGGATCCGTTTGCATGACAAAAAATGTTTGGGTTTTATTTCAGTTATAGTGTGTGTCCTGTGTGTCGTTGGTTTGCTCAGAAAAGCCATCGCCACCACCATGAGGTGGTGGCTGCCGCCACTTACCACCATCAGCCACCACAAGGGTGGCTGTGTGTGTATTTAGCTTTATAGTGTGTGTTTATTTTGGAGATTAGCATTGTAAATTGTGAAAAATGGAATAATGGAAAGAAACTCAAAACCGCAACCGTGAGGTGGTGGCTGCCGACTCCTACCACCATCGGCCGCCGTGTTAGGTGGCGGTGTGCTTTGCCTTGTTGTGTTGATTTGATTGGGATGCTCGAAACCGTAATGGTCCGATGAAGCCCTAATGGGCCTAATGAACCCTAATTGGTGAAAGGGAGAAGATGGGGTTTTATGTGAAACTCTAATTTCACTTGGGTTTATTGTTGGCTCTTTCTTTTGGGCCTTGATTATTAGGTTAATAATTAGCCATCCCAAATCAAGCAAATAGACTAGAATAATTAATAGGCTTTTTAGGTAAGGCCCGTATGAGGAGTTGGGCCCAATTTGGAAAACTAGGCCATTGATGGGCCATAGTTTGGGCCTTTATGATTATATGGTATTGGGTCATTAGAATACCAAATGTTGGACTGGACTTTTTGGTTGGGCCTTAGAATAACTCTATATAGAGGTATGGGTGCAATTTGGAAAATTAGGCCATATGTTTGGTTTTGACCCATGGTTGGACTTTTGGGCTATTAGATTGGGCATTGGGCTTGAATCAAGCCAAGTTAGTGGTTCAGTAGTCTCTTACTCCCAAGCATGGACTTATGATGATGAACTAGAACCAAATTATTAATTGGGTGTTATTTTTATTGTTGATAGCTCGGGAATCTATCATCCAACAACTGGGATTGGGTCTGTGGGACTTCAGCAGTGTGAGGTGAGTTACCTTCCAGTAGAAGTGGTTCTAACGAACCAAGGCGGGCCCAATAGTAGTTGATTATAGTTGAGATGATTGTCTTTGTGATAATTGTCTGGTTTGCTACTACCTGGTATGTTTTTGTGCTAGTATGTTAAGTTATATTTGATAGTGGTAGTAGGAGGGGACTAGTCCCCAATTTCAGTTGTTAGGATCGGAGAGTAGGTCGGCACCCCAGATATGTCAGACAATATGTTTATGTTATGATACATGTGATAGTAGTAGTAGGGGTGAAATAGTCCCCAAAGTTCGGTTGTTAGGACCGAAGGGTAGGTCAGCACCCCACAATGACTTGATACAGGTAGGTCAACACCCCATAATGGCTTGACACGGGTAGGTCGATACCCATGAATGGCTGTACTGGGTAGGTTAGGCACCCCATAATTACCCATCTATATGTATGCTATGTTATTATATGGTACGTGGTATGATGGGGGAGCTCAATAAGCTTCGGTTTTATAGTTTTAGTTTTGGTTTCAGATATTTCGTTTTCAAAGGAAAGGAGCCGGCTCGATCGCAGTGCATTGCACTATGGCTTTTCCGCACACGATATCTTTAGGATTTCACCATGATATTCTTTATGATAACATGTTTTGATTATTTCGACTTTGGTTTTGACATGACATGATATGATGGATGTTTCTTATACTGTGGGTTTGATAATAACTTATTTAAAATTTGAAGATTTTGGCATTGAATTTTGGGATGTTACAAATTCACATGGTGAATGTTTCTTGTGGATAACAGCCATATAGATTCACAATGATAATTTTCTCAAGTCGCTCTAATTTTATTGATGGAAAATGCAAATTCACTTAGTGAACCTTAACTGAATTTGGAATGATGTGAAAAATTCACATTGTGTAGTTGATGGTTCAATAAAGTATACAAAAAGAAAGCAAAAAGAATTGCATAGGAAATTGTTGATATGTTAAGAAAAAAAAGAAGAAAATACTTCAAAATATTAGAAGATTCACAGAAAGAAAAGAAAAAAGTTGATGAAGGAAGATAAGGTTGCTTTTAAACTACCAGAAAAGAAAACAACACAAGGTTAGTATTTATAAAATTATAATTGAATTTAATATTATATAATGTAACAATGTAAATTTTCAAACAAAATTTTTCATTTTCAAACACAATAAAACTCGTTTAATAATTCTCAAAATCAAAGATGTATCAAATGTGAACAAATAAAACACAATCCCAAAATCATAAAAACAATTTCCCGCCAGTGTTTACAATCATGTTGCTACCTTGCGGCGATCCTCAGAACTTCCTGAAACACATAACACATAACATGGTAAGCATAAAGGTTAGTGAGTTCCCCAAAATACCACACACAGCACATCAGCCACTCGAGGCTATAACTCAATAAGACCCTCTGGTCAATGTGTCTCAATGGGACCTTCCGGTCCCACAACTAAGATGGACTCTCTAGTCACTTAACTAAACATTTCAATTAATACACAGTAAGCATATCACAAAAAAAATAGTAGGATATCTCAAAACACAACTCATTCACATAAGACCCTCTGGTCATACATAAAGTTACCACACAAGGTAAGTATAGTGAGAAGACTCACCTCGCAAGTTACCAAATGAAACCTCAAACTCGAAAATCTCGAACTCGGAAATCTCGAACTCTACCCACCAGTCTAGCCTCCGCCTAACTCATGTGGTTGGACTTTTGGGCTACTGGATTGGGCATTGGGCTTGAATCAAACCAAGTTAGTGGTTCAGTAGTCTCTTACTCCCAAGCATGGACTTATGATGATGAACTGGAACCAAATTATTAATTGGGTGTTATTTTTATTGTTGACAACTCGGGAATCAATCATCCAACAACTGGGATTGGGTCTGCGGGACTTCAGCAGTGTGAGGTGAGTTACCTTCCAGTAGAAGTGGTTCTAACGCACCAAGGCAGGCCCACTAGTAGTTGATTATAGTTGAGATGATTGTCTTTGTGATAATTGTCTGGTATGCTACTACCTGGTATGTCTTTGTGCTAGTATGTTATGTTATATTTGATAGTGGTAGTAGGAGGGGACTAGTCCCCAATTTCAGTTGTTAGGATCGAGGGGTAGGTCGGCATCGCAGATATGTCAGACAATATGTTTATGTTATGATATATGTGATAGTAGTAGTAGGGGTGAAATAGTCCCCAGAGTTCGGTTGTTAGGACCGAAGGGTAGGTCAGCACCCCAGAATGGCTTGATACGGGTAGGTCAACAGCCCATAATGGCTTGACACGGGTAGGTCGGTACCCATGAATGGTTGTACTGGGTAGGTCAGGCATCCCAGAATTACCCATTTATATGTATGCTATGTTATTATATGGTACGTGGTATGATGGGGGAGCTCAATAAGCTTCGGGTTTACAATTTTAGTTTTGGTTTCAGGTATTTCGTTTTCAAAGGAAAGGAGCAGGCTCGATCGCAGCGCATCGCACTATGGCTTTTCCGCACACGAGATCTTAAAATTTCACCCTAATATTCTTTATGATAACATGTTTTGATTATTTCGACTTTGGTTTTGACACGACATGGTATAATGGATGTTTCTTATATTGTGGGTTTTATAATAACTTATTTAAAATTTGAAGATTTTGGCATTGAATTTGGGGATGTCACAAATTCACATGGTGAATGTTTCTTGTGGATAACAGCCATATAGATTCACAATGATAATTTGCTCAAGTCGTTCCAATTTTATTGATGGAAAATGAAAATTCACTTGGTGAACCTTAATTGAATTTGGAATGACGTGAAAAATTCACATTGTGTAGTTGATGGTTCAATAAAGTATACAAAAAGAAAGCAAAAAGAATTGCATAGGAAATTGTTGATATGTTAAGAAAAAAAGAAGAAAATACTTCAAAATATTAGAAGATTCACAAAAAGAAAAGAAAAAAGTTGATGAAGGAAGATAAGGCTGCTTTTAAACTACCAGAAAAGAAAACAACAGAAGGTTAGTATTTATAAAATTATAATTGAATTTAATATTATATAATGTAACAACGTAAATTTTCAAACAAAATTTTTCATTTTCAAACACAATAAAACTCGTTTAATAATTCTCAAAATCAAAGATGTATCAAATGTGAACAAATAAAACACAATCCCAAAATCATAAAAACAATTTCCCGCCAGTGTTTACAATCATGTTGCTGCCTTGCGGCGATCCTTAGAACTTCATGAAACACATAACACATAACATGGTAAGCATAAAGGTTAGTGAGTTCCCCAAAATACCACACACAGCACATCAACCACTCGAGGCTATAACTCAATAAGACCCTCCGGTCAATGTGTCTCAATCGGACCTTCCAGTCCCACAACTAAGATGGACCCTCTGGTCACTTAACTCAACATTTCAATATAATACACAGTAAGCATATCACAAAAAAATAGTAGGATATCTCAAAACACAGCTCATTCACATAAGACCCTCTGGTCATACATAAAGTTACCACACAAGGTAAGTATAGTGAGAAGACTCACCTCGCAAGTTACCAAATGAAACCTCGAATTCGTAAATCTCGAACTCTACCCACCGGTCTAGCCTCCGCCTAACTTAGAAAAATTATCTCTAATTATTATCAGATCCTAAGAACTAGACTAACCCTTCTACACTCACATAAGGGTGAAAAAACCATTTTACCCCTCCACAGGATTAATAGTCGAGAATTTGACCAAACCCTAAAAGTCAACAAAAGTCAACGACAGGGAGTACGTTGCGCATACACGGCTGCCATGCAGACATCTGGGATGTTCGACCCTATATCGCGCGTACTGGGATTACGCTTAGCGTACGCCCTAGTTTCACACTCCTCTCATTTTGGGTCTTAACTAGTTAAGACATAGGCTCATATCTCAGATCTAGACTCCTTAATGTCTCTTAGTCCATAATGTTATTGACTTTAAGCCTTTGCATTGCTGATTTGGTCAGAAACACTCAAAACACCCATTCCCTTTGCTTATGTAGCTTATAACTCATGCATGGATCACTCCTAATGCCCAAGTTTGGATTTTTATGACTCTACTACACACAATACACCGAAAAGGTCCAAATCAAGGTCTCTGGAGTTCATTATCTCATAAAGTCTCCATGTTTTGAGACAAAACCATAATAAACTCAAACTACATCCTCATGACAAAGGAAAGGCAAAGTCTGAAGCTTTATACCTCAATAAGAAGCTTCCTAATCAGGTTTGCTCGGATCTAGAATCTTGGACATCAACTCCTTCTTCTTCAAGACCTTCTCTTCTCTTAAAAATTACACAAACACTCTCAAGGCTCAATCACACACACACACACACACACCCAAGCTGTAGAATGAAGATTAGAGCACTCTTAGGGTTTTCTCTCTAGGAATAGTGGCTAGAAATGAGGCCATCATATCCCTTGTATAGGGGACTCACCCCAAATTTGGGTTGCACTTTAGGCCTAGTACGCCGAGCGTACTAGGTGGTCTCTGTGTCATAAGCACGCTGAAGAGTACGCTAAGGGTACACCTCAAGTACGCCCCTCATACTCGTTTTTACTCTTTTTAATATAAGGTCTAAATTGGACAATAGCTAAATAGATCAAGGTTTTCAAAGTATACCTAGACTTAGGGTGTTACATATAATCAATTCTTATTAAATTTTTTAAAACATGAACACAAATCAGAAGGATTCCAAGACTTAAAATCGTTGAATATTCAAAATTTGTGACTCCTATTAAATCAGATGATAGCCATGTAAAGAAAGAATCTGATAAAGAAGCAATAGGTTTGCTTATTACTATTCAAATGTTTAGTTATTTTTATAATATATATTATTGTAAGAAGCTTACAAAAATTAACTCGTAACAGGTAAAAGAAAAAGAAATATGAAAGACACGGGGAAACAAAAAGATACTTTGGAAGTATTCAAAGAAAAAAAAGGAAAAAGTTTCAATAAATCCAAATGAGAGAGTATCTTTGAGAACAAGAATGAGCCCGAAGAAATTTTATGATATTATTAAATCTTTAAACAAAGAACAAAAAAAAAGTTGTTAGAGATATGGGATTGGGATCGTTGATTAGAATTGCAGCTACCGAAATAACTAGGAAAATGGCATGATTAGTTGTTAACTTATTTAATTCAAAAGATATGAAGATGCATATAACCAAAGGACATAGACATAACACCAACTATTGTGAATTTCTACAAAATGATTTTTTATGCTTGTTATTCTTCTAAATCTATGCATACAAAATATGTTAAAATTCAGCATTCGTATTTGAATAGTCAAAGAAATGACTATAAATGTATCACATGGTGAATTAACTAAAATTTTGGAATTACATGCAAATTCACATTGTGAATCTTTGATGTGGTTCATATCTTAACTGAATTTGCTATGAAATACAAAATTCACATCATGAATTTATACAAATTCATAGAGTTAATATAGTGAATAATAACTGAATTTTGAATGACATGCAAATTCACATTGTCAATTTATTTAAATTCACATTATGAATTTATACAAATACACAGAGTGAATATATAATGTGATCACTTTTTGTATTTTATTATTTCTGATATAATAAATTCACATAGTAAATACCAAATATAATGAGAAGCATTGAAATTGTGAATCTTTGATGTATTAAAAGTTTTTTATTCAATTTTCTGTTTTTATGTTTAACTAACTGTCAGTTCAATACATATCGATTGAAGGCAAACGGGCAACAAGTTGCGCTGCTAGCCCTTTTTGGATGGCAAAACCAATTCTTTTGAAAACAAGATTTGTGGATCTTGGAGATATGAATTTAGAATGCTTGACCCGTTGGACTCTATTAAGCAGCTCCAGCGCCTCTGGTGCGAGAAAACCAAATGTATCGAATGCAAAAGGAACAAACACATGTTGATTTTCTCTACATGCATTCTCGTGCTTTACCACTTTGCACGCAGCGGCTTTCAAAGCGGCATGCCCAGCTACGAAACCTCCACTCCCCAAACGAACGAGAGGAGAGACACCAGTAAGGTCCACGCGCGCATGCTTCGCTCCTATCCATCCAAATACCAAAATGTCAGCCGGTCTAAGTGTGGACCTGCCATCGTGCGGGTCTGTCAAAAAGTTCACTTGCGCTTTTTTATTTCATTTTGTAGGAATTGGTTTTTAATGTGAAAAAGATTTATAAAAAACTAGTGAATGATAAAATGAAGTTTGGAAAGTTAATTGAGTTTTTCAACAACGAAGTTCAAAGAAAGCAATGAGTTGAAAGAAATGAAGGAAATCTTTGAACAAGAATTCAATTATAAAAGTCAAAAAGAACATGAAGATGAAGAAAGTATAAATGGGAATGAATCTTAAAGTGATAAAGATAAGAATGAAGATGAACTACATGAAGATGGGAATGAGGTGATTGGGAAAAAAATCTGAAAATACCTCAAGATCAGAATGAGGTGACTAGGGATAAAGCTGAGAAACCTCAAGATGTGTTGTTGTCATATATTTAGAATTTATAACAAAATCAAATTTAAGATTGAATTATTAACATGAGATGTAAATATGATATGTATCGCTTGATTACACTTTGAAAATATACAGAGATAATTTAGAGGGTACAAGTCGAAGACCTCAAGAAATTTTCTAACTATATTACCCATCACATATTTATAGGGATAACAAAAGCGTACAAAATATATAAAGTACTCAAACATTACATTTTCAAAACATACAATGCCCTTATACAAAACAGACACACAAAACATCAACACAAAGAATGACCTAGATAGACTTCGACATCTCACAATTATATACGACTTCAACATTCTCACTCTTTGCGAGAAATGTCGAATCTAAGTCATCAGCATCTGAGAAGCTTGATGTATCACCCTTCAAATTTATGCATACCATTTAATCACCTTGCGAATTTCAGCTTTGTCACCGTCACTGTTCTTTGCAAAACTATTCATTCGAACAATGAGGTTTATATAATGTGGTGTGGTATATCATTCAACATTAAAATCTTGAAACAAAAATTATGTAACCTTCCCCTTCTTGTTTTTCGAAACAAACACAATCCCCGGGGGCTTTAAACAAATTTCTCAATCATCATAATTTTTCAAACATGCTTGACTTTCAGCATCGATTAGGGCACTGTGATCTGATTTTCCAATGCCATGGCTATTTCAACATCAGTTAATGCTAGATATTCATAGTAATTATCTACCAACTTAACACGAGCAAAGTCGATTAAGAAAACTTATTTTTTTGTCACTTGAAGCTTTGAAACATCAACACTTTTCAAAATCTGTAACATCCCGACTCCCATGTATAATATTTATATATTTATTTTTGAGTTAATTTAGTAACTTGGCAAGTGGGTGCCCCAACTTGTCGAGTAGAGTCGATTTGGACACGTGGGTTTTACATCCAACTCTGCGAGTCAGAGAGACCAACTCGGCGAGTTGGCGCTGCGAGTGGAAACACTAATCCTCCGGGTTTGTGTCCTAATTAAAGGGCCTTAAACGCTCATTTCTTCCTCCGTTTTCACCCCCACCACTCTCTAATGAACGCTAATCGAGTTATAGCCTTGTGATTGAAAAAGAGAAGATAATCTTGTGATGTTAGTGCACTTTTGGAGGTTGTATCGAGAGGAGACTTTGGATCTAAAGATTCTTCAAGTATTTGCTTTAATTGGAGGTAAAAAGATGCTAACTTGATCATTTCTTTGTGAGATATTGGGTTAGGGAATTTTTAGGGTTTTCTCCCATCCATATTTTGAAAATGAGTTATTTGAGCATATCATGAGGCTGAAACCTCAGATCTAGACTGTAGGAGGACTAGACAGCCCAAAGATCCAAGCTTTATTGAGCGAGGCACTATCTTTTGTGCATCTAACCCTTGCTGGAGTTTGTATTGGCGTTATGAGCCTAATATGCCATGCATGAAGGTAAAAGCTCACAACTTTATGTGACATTCTAGCCTTGGGAGGCTAGATGTAACGTCGAGATTTAAAAAAAAAATCATTTTTCAACAACCATATTTTAAATATAAAACATTATCAAAAAGTATTTCACAATAGTTATTAATCAAACATGTCCCCAAGATCATAAATCAAATCTCCTCTTGGTGTGTACGGTTCATGCCGACGCCTTCCCACGGTCCTCGCTAGTACCTAAAAAACATAACACAACAATTGTAAGCATAAATGCTTAGTGAGTTCCCTAAAATACCCCACACAACACATACGCCACTCGAGGCTACTGTACGACCCTCCGGTCGATGTGTATCAGTGGGACCCTCCAGTCCCATAACTCGTTGGACCCTCTGGTCCGTTAATAGCTCGTTGAGCCCTCTGGCCCGGTCTGAATCGTCAGACCCTCTGGTCCGGTCTATACAATTATATATCATACATACATCACATAGCACATAATCTCATACATGGCACACAATATCATACATAGCACATAAGACCTTCCGGTCAACTCATAATACCACTCTAGGTAACGTATAGTGAGAAGACTCACCTCGTGTAACTCGGTAAATCGGAAATCTCGGTCTCCGTGAAATAGGACCTAGCCTCCACCTAATCATACAAAAATAAACACTCGGCATCAACACAATTTCCAAGACTAGACCATTCCCTTCTCTTGGCACTCTTAGGAGGGTACAAGGCCATTTTACCCCTCTCAAGGCTCAAATACACTAAGGTTGATCATACCCTAAAAGTAAACAAAAGTCAACAGTCAACCCTTTGACCAAACTCGCCGAGTGCACAATTGTGACTCGGCGAGTTCAGTCATGAACTCACATCCTCAAAACCCCGAATGACTCACCAGGTCACTTCCCCAACTCAGCGAGTTACCATATGCATGAATTATGGGGGAAAATCATCCTACTCGCCGAGTCTGTTCTTGGACTCGGCGAGTTCAAGCCATGGTCAAACTCAAATGACCTTCAGAGGTCAGATCTGCTCCTCTAATCCATATATCTAAACTCCCCAAGTTCAATAAACATGTAAAGGTTCGAACTTGATACACATGCAACGTCCAAATGACACTACTTGATTATTTGGTCCCAAATACAACACTCTAAGTTCATTTCTTCCATAACCCAATATAAAGCAAGATGGATAACCTTCTATGGACCACTATGGGTTCTGATCTGAAGTCTAAACATAATAAGGGACCTTCTTCTCAACAAATCAACCCAATAATGGGCATTGAAACCCTAGATCCATGGATGCTTTAACAAAACAGAAAGAGGGTCGATTTGCTACCTCAAAGATGATGCCCTCTACTTGAAATCCACAAATATGCAACCTCCTTGGCCTCCTCCAAGCTGGAATCAACTTCTTCTTGCAAAACAATCCCATAAAGGACCAATAATGACTTCTTCTCTCTCACAAACGCTCAAACACGATAAGGGTTCCTCTCAAGGTTCTGGTAGCCGCAAATGGTGGCTATAAGCCGCTTTAAATAGGTCTCAAACCCCAGGGATTAGGGTTTCATTAAACAACATGGACTTGCCGAGTCCACAAATGGACTCGTCAAGTCCGCCGTTAAATCAGTCTGACCATCCACGCTCCTACTCGGCGAGTCTGAGCGCCTACTCGCCGAGTCTCTCTCCAAAAACTCAATATTAAAGCATAAATAAGATACCTGGGAGTCCGAATGTTACACTATATCTAGAGTTTGTGATTATAGATCTACCTTAAAACGTATGAATTAGAAAATTGATAGAATAGACTCGCAGAGTCAATGAGCTGACTCGACGAGTCGGCTAGGGTTTTCCTCGATGAGTCTGGACATGGGTAACTCGACGAGTTGATGAGACAACTCGATGAGTTATGTTGGATTTTTACGACATTTTAGAGGAAATGAGGGGAATCAACTAGTCAAATAGATGCACTCGGCAAGTCAGGTCAACATGGGCTGTTGAGTCGAGTGTTGACTTCTGTTGACTTTAGGGTTTAGTCAAGACAGTGGTTATAGGGACCATGGAGGGGTAAAATGGTCTTTTACCCATTTCAAGAGTTTGAGAGAGAAAATTATTTTTTTTATTTCGAGTCGTTATTTAAGTGTTAATTAGAGATAATTATCCTATGTGTTAGGGAAGCTAGTTCAAGATTCGTGTATGTGGTTATTTGCTTGCTTGCTTACGAAGTGAGTCTTCTCACTATACTTACCTAGAGTGGTAAGCCTTGTGTGACCAGAGGGTCTTATATGTTTATATTTGAGTATCGTGATATCCTACATTATATATTTGTGATTTGTGTTGTGTATTATTCTGAGTTTATTGAGTCAGGACCGGAGGGCCCATCCGAGTTGTGGGACCGGAGGTTCACAGTCAGACACATTGACCGAAGTGTCTTATTTGAGCATATTCGTGAGTGGATAATGAAATATGTGTGGTATTTTGGGGAACTCACTTCATGCTTACCTTGTTATGTGTTATGTGTTTCAGGTACTTCTTAGGATCACGGGAAGACAAAGGCTTGATTGTATACACACGAGTTCGAGATATGTTTTGGAAGATCCTGGATTGTGTTTTAAAAAATTTATGAACATGTTTTTTTGGTAACTTGATATTTTTGGGGATTTATGTGATTGTGTTAATGAGATTAATGTGATTTTAAATGAATTTTTTTTTTTTGAAAATTTACGATGTTACAAGTTGGTATTAGATCCTTGGTTTGAGGGATTCGGATGTACATTCGGGTGTGTCTGGACTCAAACTGAGGATTTCAGAAAAAATTTCAAACGAAATGATTTTTCTAAAACAAGAAAGAGTTTAAAGACAAAACTAGTTGGAGTAGTGTGTACAATCAGCCAGAGCCCAAAAGGTGATTTCCAAAAATACCCTTACTTATTTGTGTTATGAGATATTTATGAGATGTTAGGGATACATGCTAGATTATAGGCTAGGTATTTCATATTTAGCGCTAGAGTTTCCTAATTTATGTTGTCTTAGCCTTGGAGTTACTGTTATCTGTTATTTGCATTGAGTATATGCCGAGTAGGAGAATTTAGCACGAAACACTTAGAGAGAGTTATGAGTTGAGGGATAATCTAGGAAAGATACATAGATGAGCATATGAGGGGTTTACAGAGAGAGTAGTATGTTATGCATGAGAGATAGAGTACTTTTGAATTAAGATCCTAGGAAGTGGACTTGGTGTGACTAAAAATTGGTGTGGATGGTAGTATTGGTCCCATACTACTAAAAGCACCTGATTCGTATGCTACCCAAGTAAGAATCTTTAGGAAGCTAAGGAAGAAGTATGGACGGGTGATCGAGTGTGAGTATGCTCGAGCGAGTCTCTGGTGATTTTTGTGTTGTGTTTTAGAGACATCATGGTGGGTACACGCCACAACCTCTGGAGCAGTGGGACTTGTGATGAGGATATCTGCAGGATGATTCATGAGGAGGTGGACGCATTTATTCAAGAGGCGATATTGGAGATGTTTGGGTCGATTACGACCGCACTGATTAAGACATTTGATGAATGATATGTTGCTGTTAATGAGGCGACTCGTTGTTGTTCCCATGCTAGGCCATAGGGAGGTGACTCATTGTTGTTCCGGGAGTTCAACAACACAAAGCCACCAGAGTTTGATGAGACATAGGATCCGAATGCTGCCATGAGATGAATCTCTGACTTTGAGGGATGCTTTTATATGTGTTCATGCCCTTATCATCTGAGAGTTTGGTTTGTGCTAAACCATCTTCCCTTGGGGGCGAAGGACTACTGGAAGTTTGTGACTACCAGTTCTACTCCTACAGACCATGCTCCAGTAACATGGGAGAGGTTCACACAGTTATTCTGAGATGAGTATGTTCCCCCGGTTGAGAGGGAACGATTGGTAGATGTTTTGTCTCTCAAGTAAAAGACAGAGTCGGTGACTAAGATTACAAGGATGTTTCATGAGAAGGCATTGTTCTGCCCTGAGCACGTGTCCACTGAGCAGGCATGTGTGAGTCGGTATTTGAGTATTTTGAGGAGAGACATTTAGGAGTTTGTGGCGAACTCTTCATACCGGACATTTGCTGAGCTTCAAACCAATGCCAGGAGGAGAGAGATTGAGCTAGAGTTATAGACCAGGGAGGAGGAGGAGGAGTCCTGGGGTAGGGACCGGATACCAGTGCAGTCGTAGCCGGAGACGAAGCAGGCTAAGGTTGCTAATAATAAAGCTATGGGCCAGAAGGGCCGCACTTGTAGCAAGTTCAGCAAGAGTCACGAGGGATCTTTTCGAGCGGAGATTTGCTACAAATATGGCAATGTGGGGCACATAGCGAAGGATTTCCCTAAGGGGTTTGCAGTTTGCTTTCACTACAACGAGACCGACCATCAGAAGGCCGAGTACCCTCAGCTCATTTAGGGATCAACATAGGGTTCTGCACCTGCTACTTTACGTGCTAATTTGAGTCGGCCAACATAGGTCGAGACCCCAAGGGTTCGTGGGGGAGCTATTCAGCTGACAGCGGAGGAGGTCTACGCAACACCTATCGTCGTGACCGCTACGTATTTCTTTTTTATATTATTTTGAGATATGTCGTGCTTATATTGTGTTGTGTATAGGTGCTTTTCTTGTGAGTTTTGTACCTTCTTTGGTGTTTTGGACTCGAGTGCAAGTCGATCGCTTGTGTCCTTAGATTTTAGTTGTCACATCTGTATCGGACATGAGGTGTTGAGTAGACCTCTGAGGTTTTCTTTAGCTGACGACCATGCAGTTTTTGCTACTAATGTGATCTGAGGATATGTACTAGAGATTTTTTGTGTTGAGTTCCCGATAGACCTAGTACCAATCATGATGGGTGATGTCTGTGCCATAGTGGCATGGACTTGTTGAATCGGTTTGGAGCTGTGATTGACTGTGAGCGTCATATAGTGACCACATCAGACACTATTAGGGGAGTGTTGACAGTGTATGGAGATGGTACCAGATTTGGATCAACCTTCTGCTCTACTTTTAGAACGAGACACAGTCTACAACATGGTTGTATGGGTTTTTTGGTGTACGTGATGGATACGTAGGTTGTTACAAAGACGTCAAGTTCTATCGCCCAGGTTCCGATATTGTGCGGTTTTCCAGATGTTTTTCCCAAGGAGTTGTCGGGTGTGCCTCCTGAGGAGTAGGTGGAGTTCCGTATTTATTTGGTTCCAGGAGCAGTGCCTATTGCTAAGGCACCTTATCTCCTTTCGCCACCAGAGATGTAGGAGTTATCCTCATAGCTCGAGGAGCTATTGCAGAAGGATTTTATCAGACCGTGTAGCTCACCATGAGGAGCGCCCATCCTTTTTGTCAAGAAAAAGGATGGTTCAGACCGGATATGTATTGATTGACGGTAGTTGGTCAAGCTGACGGTCAAGAACTGTTATCCACTACCGAGGATTGACGATTTATTCAAGTAGTTTCAGGGGGCGTCCTGGATCTCCAAGATTGATTTGAGATATGGATTTCATCAGATAAGAGTTTGTGAGGAGGATATCGAAAAGACAAATTTTAGGACTCATTATAGGCACTACAAGTTTGTGTTATTTCCTTTCGCACTCACCAACGCACCGACAACGTTCATGGATCTCATGAACCGGGTGTGCATGCCTATGTTGGATTGGTCAGAGATCGTGTTTATCAATGATATTCTGGTGTAGTCAAGATCCAGAGAGCAACATGAGGAGCATCTTAAAGAGATTCTTCGAGTATTGAGGACGGAGAGGCTTTATTCTAAATTCTACAAGTGTGATTTCTTGTCACGAGAGTTCCAGTTCCTAGGACACCTTGTTAATTAGAATGAGATATTGGTCGACCCTAACATGATTGAGGTAGTTATGAGATGGGAGGGGTCGAGATCCCCGACCAAGTTCAGGAGTTTCCTCGGTTTAGCTGGCTACTATTGAAGTTTTATCAGAGATTTCTGCAAGATTGTCGTCCCTCTCACCAGATTAACGCGTAAGGGTGTTACATTTCCTGAGGGCCCGAACAACAGGCCTTATTTGTGACTCTTCACCAGCGATGGTGCGAAGCCCAGTGTTAGCCCTTCCTGATTGAATGGAGGACTATGTAGTTTTTTTTAGATGTTTGTATATTCGGGATGGGTGAGGTGTTGATGCATAGGGGGTATGTGATAAGATATGCATCAAGGCAACTGAAGCCTCATGAGACAAGGTATCCCACCCACGATTTGGATCTGGGGGCGGTAGTGTTCGCCTTCAAGATCTGGCGCCACTACCTGTATGGAGTCCGGTGTACCATATATATGGAGCACAAGAGCCTGAAGTACCTCATCGACTAGCCGAACCTGAATATGAGACAGAGGAGGTGGTTGGATGTAGTGAAAGACTATGCCTATGAGATCTTGTATCATCTCATCAAGGTTAATGTGGTAGCCAATGCCCCATTCCATAGAGCAAGGAGTGCTCTGATCCGAGATGTATGTATGAGGATGACTGTGATGAACCCAGTCTTAGATACCATTCGAGAGACCCAGGTGGAGGTCGTGATCTCGAAGAACCGCAAGAGGGAGCGGGTGATTGGGAAGGTTTTCGAGTTTGACACGGATAGTTAGGGGCTTATGACTTTCGGTGGATGGATTTGGGTGCCCTATACAGGTGGAGCTCGTCACATATTGATGGAGGAGGCACATATATCGATATTCTCGGTCCACTCGAGGGACACTAAGATGTATTTGGATCTGAAGAGAGATTACTGGTTGGCATGTATGAAGAGGGAAGTGGCATGCGTGGTTGAGAGGTGCTTGGCATGTCATCGGGTTAAGGCAGAGCACCAGCGTCCACATGACTCGTTACAGACTCTAGAGATTCACTAGTGGAAATAGGAACAGATTTCTATGAATTTCATCACCAAGTTACCAAGGATTGCACGTGAGGTTGACGTGATATGGGTGATTGTAGATAGGTTGAGGAAGAGTGCTCACTTCCTCGCTATCAGTGAGATCTCTTCTGCAAAGAAACTAGCCGAGATTTATGTGAGAGAGGTGGTAGCCCAGCATGGAGTTCCGACCTCGATAGTGCCAGATCGAGATGTATGCTTTACTTCCAGGTTATGGAAGAGATTTCATGAGGATTTGGGTACCCAGTTGCATTTCAGTACCACATACCACCCGCAGACAGACGAGCAGAGTGAGTAGACGATTCAGACTCTTGAGGACAAGCTATTTGAATGTGTTATGGACTTCGGAGAAAGTTGGTACACCTATTTTCTCTTAGATGAGTTTTCTTTCAACAACAACCACTACTCCAATATTAGTATGCCTCCTTTTGGGCTCTTATATAGGAGGAGGTGTAGGACTCCCATCTGTTGGGGTGATGTAGAGCAGCGAGTGATGGGTGGCACAAAGATAGTGCAAAAGACAACCGAGCAGATTTGGCAGGTCGTATAGAGGTTACTGACAACCCAGAGTCGCCAGAAGAGTTAGGCATACCAACAACGATCCGAGCTAGAGTTCCAGGTCAGAGATTTTGTCCTCCTGAATGTATACCCATTGAAAGGGGTGATCCAATTCAGGAAACGAGACAAGTGGGGCCCAATATACATTGGTCCTTTCAGAGTAACCAACCGGTTGGAGTTACCTGCAGAGTTGAGCTAGATTCATAACACCTTCCACGTGTCTCAGTTGAGGAAGTTTCTAGCTGATGAGACGGCGGTGGTACCATTAGATGACATTCAGGTGGATGCAAGCCTGAATTATATTCAGAGGCCAATAGCCAACTTGGATCGAAAAGTAAAGGTTTTAAGGAATAAAGAGGTTCCCCTGGTTCAGGTCCAGTGGAAACATCGGCAAGGATCCGAGTAGACTTGAGAGTCGGTGTCCGAGATGCACAAACAATATCCAGAGTTATTTCTGAAGCATGACTTCCAGGACGAATTCTGATTCTAGGCGGGGAGAATAGTAAAATCCCAACTCCCAGGTATAATATTTATATATTTGTTTCCGAGTTAATTGAGTAACTCGATGAGTGGGTGTCCTAACTGTTCGAGTAGAGTTTTGGACACGTAGGTTTTACAACCAACTCAGCGGGTCAGAGAGACCAACTCGGCGAGTTGGCGCTGTGAGTGGAAACCCTAATATTCTGGGTTTGTGTTCTACTTAAAGGGCCTTAAGCCCTCATTTCCGCCTCCCTTATCACCCCACCACTCTGTGAAGAACCCTAATCAAGTCTTAGCCTTTTGTGTGCAAAAGAGAAGCTAACCTTGTGATTTTAGTGCACTTTTGGAGGAGAAGTTGAGATCATCAAAGCTTGGATTGAGAGGAGACTTTGGATCTAGAGATTCTTAAGGGATATCCTTCAGTTGGAAATAAAAATATTCTAACTTGATCATTTCTTACTGAGATCTTGGGTTAGGGAGTTTTTAGGGTTTTCTCCCATCCATCATTCCACAATGAGTTATTTAAGCATAATATCATGATGTTGAAACCTCAGATATAGACTGTAGGAGGATTTGAGAGCCAAAAGATCCAATCTTTATTGAGCTAGAGACTAGCATTTGTGCATCTAACCCTTGTTGGACTTTGTATTGCCATTATGAGCCTAATATGCCATGCATGAATGTAAAAGTTCGCAGCTTTACATGACATTTGAGCCTTGGGAGGCTAGATTTAGAGTTTGGGGTTGTGGATATACCTTAAAATGTATGAATGAGAAAATAGACTGAATGGATTCGCCGAGTCAATGAGATGACTCGATGAGTCGACTAGGGTTTTCCCCGATGAGTCTGGACATGGTAAACTTGGCGAGTTGATGAGACAACTCGACGAGTTAAGTTGTATTTTGCAACATTTTCGAGGAAACGAGGGGACCTGATGAGTCACCTAGATGCACTCAGCGAGTCGGGTCAACCTGGACTGTTGACTTAAGTGTTGACTTCTATTGACTTTAGGTTTTGGTCAAGACAGGGATTATGAGGAGCATGGAGGGGTAAAATGGTCTTTTACCCATTTCAAGAGTTTAAGAGCAAATGACAAAACTGCAAATTTGGTCCTTGTGGTTAGAAAAAAAAATGTGGATAGAGTCCAAAATCTTTTTGACTTGCACCATTGGTCCAAAATCAGAAACTTTCTGTGGTTTTGGTCCATGGAAAAGTTGAAAGGACAATTTTGCCCTTTTAATTTATTTTTCACATTATTTTAATATTTACCGAATATTTATAAAATAAAGAAATAAAAGTATCTATCTCTTTCATTCTCTCTCTCTCTCTCTCTCATTGTCTTCTTCATTCTTTATTTCTCCCTCGTCCCCTGTAACTAAAACCCAAAACATACTTCACACACTTGCTTTCACCAGACCCTCTTGTTTCCACCTCCCTTTATCTCCCACCCATTTCAATATCGTACCAACCACCTCTCTTGATTTTCTCTTATCGCTTCCATTGTTCTCTCACCTCTATAATTCAAAATTGTACCACTACGTCTTCAAAGATTCGTTTTGAACTTTCTTTTCCCCAACTTTTTATTCTCAATGCAAAAGTGAGTAAAAAATAATTCACATTTAGGTTCGATCAATGGTATCAAATTGAAGTCATAACATATATATGAAACGAGGAAAAAAGTGGTCTGACCTAACTACATACCAAGAGAGAAGTTCCAACGAACAATTGGAACCAACTTCTTCCATTTGTTCTTCCTCAAGACACAAAACAATTCCAACAGCCATTGACGAGTTGGGGAGCTACGGAGAATCCAAGTTGTTGCCACTGAGTGTTTCAAACCCTTAAACTATTTTTAGATGCATCTAGATTTTACCACAAGGCCATTGGTTGAGTTTCAAGGCATTTGGACATGTTTAAAGGCTCTTAATCCCCATTTAAGAGGAGTTTACGGCCCAAGAAGGTGCCTTGGCCGTAAAATCTTGTTTGTCCCCCAAAATTCATGTTTAATATGTTCCAAGTCCAGATTAGCAAGTCTTAAGGTCATATCTAAGTCCCAACTATGATTTGGAAGGGTAATTTGGCTCAAAAACCCCATTTTTAGGAGTTTACGGCCCAAGCTTGATCCTTGGCCGTAAACTCATCTTCTTGGTCCCAAAACATAATTTAAACAACAATCTGAAGGCTAAAGAGGTTGAATAACAAGTTAGGGGTGTTACCTCTTTGATTGGAAGCCTTAAATCTTTGTTTTGGACCTTTGATTATGGATGAGGAGAGAGGTTGTGAGAGTTCTATAAGAAATGGACAAAGGCTTCAAATGGAGGCTTAAGACACATTTTATAGTGTCTAAGTTTTGGACACGGTGGAATTCTACCCGATACCGGCGTTAGACCAGGCTTTTGGTCGTATCCGATTAGGTTGCCGTAACCCGATACGGCAAATTCTAGAAATATTCCGATCACTATAGTTGGGTGTTAAAATGATTTCTAAATGTATTAAGACACCCATTAAGTCATTATAAATATGTACCAGTTAATGACTTAATTAAACGGAAGATCGGAAATCGAATTTGGAAACGACGATTGGTTACGCGAATTGTACTACGAAAGAGTTACAAGAAATGATACGGAAATTTCGGGTTGTTACAAGATGCGATCATGTTACTAGAAGTGGTTCGGCGTATAAGAAATAGTAAGGAGTGATTTCGAGGACGAAATCTGATTTAAGTGGGGGAGAGTTGTAACACCCTGTTTATTTATTAGATAAATAAATAAATTAATGAATGAATAAAAGCCCTAAAATAAATAATTATATGGCAAGTTGTTGGTTTCGAGAGCCAAACGATATAATTTAGACTTTCGAGGGTTAAAAGGGTAATTACAGGACTTATGTTGAATAGATTTTTGGGGGCTTAGGGGCTGAATGGTAATTTATGGGCCTTAATTGAGAAGAATGAGAGGAAGAGGAACTGAAATTGTTAATATGGTTGAAGTTTGGAGATTGGACGGGAGTTTATAACCAGTGACCTTACGACTCTCAAACGCCAATCCTAAATGAAAGTTGCAGCCGTCATCTCCGTATCTATGCTACTCTCACCGGTGCCACCGTCCCCTTCATAGACACCACTACGAAACGCCGTATCACCCTCAGCCTATCGAGTATGTGCATCACCTGAAGGTCGTGTCGGTAGTAGACGACTGGAACTGATGCTATCCTTCCTCCGCTATCGCAATGCCGCCATGCCATTCTTCCGATCAACAAAGGCAACCAGCAACCTCAACACTGCCACCGCAGCCTCCGTGATGCCATGGTGAGCCGCCGATAGTGTGACCTCAGCGACTAAAGTGGAGACCAAGACATCGGTTGTTGTTGTTGTTCTAAATCACTGCCCTTCTCCTATTTGTTATGCCGATCTAAGCGCCGTTGTTGCCGGATGTTACTCCAATGTCGTCACTGCCATATGATTATCATTGCAAGAAGCCGCTACTGCCCGACATCTCGTGCCACCGCCACCCCAACGGCTATTCCCTTCTGTTTCTGGCCTCCATTCGATGCACGTCACCAGGCGGGGGCTTGTTCAAGCTAGAGTGTGAAGCTGTTGCTGATTATGTAGGTTGGATGGGCGTGATAGTCTAGTTGGAGATTGAGAGAAAACCCACCATGGCCACCGACCATGGTGGTTGTTGCCTTGAAACCACTTTTCTGCCACCACAAGCCACCGCAAGGTGGTGTCTGTGTGTGTGGATCCTCGCATGAGTATGTCTTTGAAGTCGTTTGTGAAGTATAGGGCCGGAAAACACAAAAGAAACCCCCCATGGGTGGTGGTTGCCGCCATGTGCCACCACCGCCACCACAAGGTGGCTGTGTGTGTGTGTGTGATTAGTTTGTTTAGTGTGTTTATTTTGGGATTAGAGTTTGTAAAATCTAATCATAAAATGGAATAATGAAAGGAAATTCCACCACCTTAGGGTGGTGGCTGCCGCCTCCTACCGCCACCGGCCGCCGTGTCGGGTGGCGGTGTGCTTGTCTTGTGAGTTGACTCGATTGGGGATGCTCGAAACCCTAATGGGCCTTGTTAGCCTAATGGGCCCAATGAAGCCAAATTGGCTTAGTGAAAACCCTAATGAGTCTAATGGACTCTAATCGACCCAATAAAACCCAAATGGGCTTGATAGGCCTAATAAAGCCCTAAATAATCTAAAAGTCCAACAAATTAATAAATGGGCTAGTATTTAGGTTGGAAAACCTTAATGCAATCAAAACCTTAATTTTGGGAAATTAATTGGGACACACAGGAATTATTTAATAACTTGGGTTTATTGTTGGGCCTTCTATTGGGCCTTGATGATTGGGTTATTAAATGGGCTATCCAAGATCAAGCAGATGGTCTAGAATAATTTAATGGGCCTAGGGTAAGTCCCATGTAATTGGTTGGGCCCAATTTGGAAAATTGGGCCATGTGTTGGGCTTTGATTCCTAGTTGACTTTGGGCCTATGGATTGGGCCTTGGGCTTGAATAAGCCAAGCTAGGGGTAATGTAGTAATTACCCAAAGAATGTACTTATGGTTATGTATTAGGACCCAATTATTAATTGGATGTTATTTTGGTGTTGACAGTTCGGGAATCTGTTAGCCAGAAGCTGGGGTCGAGTCTGCGGGACTTCAGCAAGTGTGGGATTGTGTCTTCGGGACTTGAGCAGTGTGAGGTGAGTTACCTTCCAGTAGCGGCGGGTCTATAGCCACAATGTCGGCCCACCAGTAAGAGTTGTATGTTAGATGATTGTCTTTGTGATATCATCTAGGTTTGCTAATACCTGATACGTTATATGTTCGCATGATATGTTATATGTGATAGTAGTAGAGTTCGGTTGTTAGGACCGAAGGGTAGGTCAGACACCCCAGATATGTCTGACAGTATGTGATTATATGTTATATGCTGGCATGATATGTTATATGTGATAGTGGTAGTAGGAGGGGAATAGTCCCCAAGTTCGGTTGTTAGGACCGAAGGGTAGTTCGGACACCCTAGATATGTCTGATAGTATGTTTATGTTATGATATATGTGATAGTAGCAGTAGGGGGTGGAATAGTCCCCGGGGGTCGGTTGTTAGGACCGACGGGTAGGTCAGCACCCCAGAATGGCTTGACATGGGTAGGTCAGCGCCCCAGAATGGCTTGACATGGGTAGGTCAGCGCCCCAAAATGGCTTGACACGGGTAGGTCGGCACCCTAGAATGGTCGTACCGGGTAGGTCGGGCACCCTAGAATTGCCCGGCAATATGTATGTTATGTGATTGTATCATATGTGGTATGATGGGGGAACTCACTAAGCTTTATGCTTACGGTTTTTAGTTTTGGTTTCATGTACTTCGTGTTTAAAGGAAAGGAGTCGGATTGATCGCAACGCATCACACTATGGTTTTCCGCACAAGAGATCTTTGGGATTACACTCTGATATTGTTTTATGATAACATGTTTGATTATTTCTACTTTGGTTTTGACATGACATGATATTACAGATGTTTTATTACACTGTTGGTTTTAAAATGACGTAATTAAAAATGAAATTTTTGGGATGTTACAGTTATATTGACATGAGAACTTGTTTACCCTACATGCAGTTTGCAAACCACCTAACCCTATAAGAGGTGGCATACTCTTTTTCTTTCCATAGGTTTGAGTTAAAAAAAATCCAATCTCCTACTAAGTTTCTTTTTTCTCAATGAATGCACTTAAAAACTTTAATATGTATATTTTAGTTCGCAAACTTTTGTTCACTTGAGCAACAACCTATTTGGCTATTCTAATATCTTAAATTAAAAGTCAAACTTGAGCTTTGTGCCTCAAATTTGTTACTTTTTTGCAGCTTCTCACAACAATGGAACAATTTCAGAAGGACCATTGTTTGGTGGAGAAGTTTCCACTACTTTCCCACTTAGGTTGGAGGTTAGTTTTGTAATTTACCTTTCAGGTCTCCGTTTGTTTAACATTCATTCTTCACTCTATAAGAAAGTTCAAAAATTCAATTGTACGATGTGAACAATATTCATGAAGTTCCTAATCATCAACTTTGTTTCTTTCTTCCATGCTATTACAATTACATAATCGTTTCCAACTTCAGTTTAATCCCAAATTGATTGATAAATTGTGCATCTAATTATTATTTTCTTATTTGTTATTGGATATTTATTTGTTCAGGAGGTGTTTGTGGACCTTGCACATGATAAAAGTATGATATTTGAGCTTTTAGAATTGAATCATGATGTTGAAGACAATGGAAGTGGTACTTCATTTTTACAAGACCTTGCTAGAGAACAAGGCCTTTTTGAGGGTAATATTGTAATTTCCTTCCCCCAGTATTGATTAAATATCTTAAATACCTATTATTTATGTTAAAAAGAAACATAAATCTTTTGTTTTTATTTATCTGATTTAGGTGACTAAGCAGTCAACAGTGTTTGAGGCTCCTGAACTCCAATTCAGAAACTTGTCAGCTGTCATAACAACTGCTACCGCCAAAATGGTATAAAAAATAATATTTTTTTATTTTTCTCTTAATAAGCCCGTATATTCATAACTAATAATAGATGCTTACAGTTTTCGTCCTCCACCACTGCCTGTATTTAGATTGTTCTAATTTTTTGGTCTTTCTTCCGTTGCTTTCCAATTTCTGATCTCCATATGTTGTTAGAAGTTGTCGAACTCAGGTAAGGTCCCTCTTCTGCTATTGATTTAAATACTTGATCGATTGAAGCCTTAAATCAAAGTTGTTCTCCATTTGTGATTGTTACTCCTGGTCTGACATTGTTTTGTTGCTTAAGATGGCCCATCTGTTGCTCTACAAAAAGTGATGAAGTTGTTAACTTTGTCTTGATCCTACATATTTACAAAATATTAGATCTTTTGTGCTTATCATCTTTTTGATTTTTTTTTGAAGATGTTGCATCTAAAGAGGATTTCTTCCAAATTCATCCAGTAGGGCCCAATTATTACACCAACACCCCTTCTTCTACAGACACACAATTATATATATAACATGCTACTGATAACTATTGTTTTGTTGATAATGATATATCATAGGTGTATAATAGTGTGGCAAATTGTTGTGGGATCCCTAAATTGGCCAAGAAATTGAATAAAGTAAGAATTTTTACTAACTTCACTATATGGACTAATGTGTTAACATAGGTTTAATTGTTATTTTTTTTCCATCAGATTTTTGTACAACATATCTTGAAAATGCTTCTAGATTAGCATTCGGTCTAAATTATCTATTGCTTCCAAGGAGCATTCTAATTATGGACACCTTCCACAAAAAGTATGTATAATACACCTATTAATCTCATATTAAATTCCATTTTTGTCATATATTTTTGTACATACTGAATTTATTTTCTTTACAGCCTGATCAATGATCATTGGTTCTAAACATTCTTCTCAAGTACTCCAAAGGTAACAAGTATTATCACTCATATTATTACTATTATTCTCTTTATTCACATTCCCAATAATAATATTTAGAAAGATGTTCATATTCATTATAGCTTTTGTGTCAATAGTTGATGGAAGAAATGAAGAAAAGTTAACATCTGAGGTGTATGGTCGGGCAAGAATTCCTTATATCTTCCAATCAATATTTGTGAGCCGATTGGAAGTAAGTTATAATTATAAATTTAACACTTTGTATGCTAATTTTCATTATTATTTCTATAAAATTATATATATTTATATATTTCATATGTCAATTGTCACAGGAAGTAGATCCATTTGAGAGATAACTGATCAAGGCATCCGCACTGCAATCCACAATGCAACTGGTTCTAGATCCGCTTTATTCGTGCCCGAGGTTTTAATTATTTAATTAATTAATTAATATTAGTTATTTAAGCCTGTAATATATATATATATATATATATATATATATATATATATATATATATATATATATATGTTCCATTTCAAGTTTTGGTTCGAAGACAAATAACTTGGTTGTTGGATCCTTATCTTCAATATGCTAGCCCAACTCCTTCATATCTCCCTATCTCTTTATCTTTAACAGCCCCAATGTAAATGAATTGAAGTTTTGTTTTGTTTTCTTATTTTTACACCTAAATGACAAGTATACTTAGTTTTTTTACCATAATACCCTTGTACTTTTGAACAAACAAGAAATTTTGTGTAAGTTATGACGAATAACCTTAAATTTCTTATGTAGATGAAGGCGTTGAAGGATCTTGACTTTACATGTAGATGTGAGTATGCTATATAGTAATTGTGTGTCACTTTGTTTTTTTATGTATATATAATGGTGTTTTTTTGATTTTTTATAGATCAAGTAGACGAAAAGTTAACGCATCATAATCTCTTGGAAGAATCTAATTGACCATTATAAACAACCTCTTCAAGTATCATCCAGTGTTTATACTTACCTTATAATTCATGAATTATTGGTTAAAGTTTATAATTTATTAATTAATTAGTTAATATTTTTTTTATTTCTTTCTTTCTGCAGGTTTATTTTCGTAGATTGCTTCAATGGAACTCGTCTAATTGCATTTGTTTGGATATGGTAGATATCTTTGTTTTACAGGGTAAACAATTTTTCTCATTAGCAAAGTAATCTTAAAAAATATCCAAAAATTTTGGATCTTTGCTAATGAGATTGACCATTTTCTTAGAGAAAACAAGTTGCATTTGTTTTTTCCAACAAGTTGTTTTTCTTTTGATTTATTGTAAGATAAAATATGATGGTTAAATTGGGTTATATATTGAAATAATCAACCAACAAGACACACATATATTTTGATTTTTTTTATCAATCCCTTGATTTATTACTTTTACAACTATGACATTGATAAGGAAAAAAATTCAACTTAATTGCAATGTTACACATTTCTTTTATTTATATTATGTTTACCGGAAATCTTGGGAAGTAACGCAAGTACATTGTTATTTTCATATATTCTTCATTTATTTTATTATTACTAACTAACTTCATATGTGTTTGTTAGTGTTGCTTGCAAATGGCATTTGGTACAGCTTGAAATAAGGAAAAAGAAAAAAACAAACAAACACAGCGCCAACGGCGTGCATGATTCCCCTTTAGTTAGGAAAAAAAAAAAACCACAGCGTTAATGGCGTGCATGATTCCCCTCTAGTTAGAATGGATCCCTATGGAAATGTTACTGCTAATACATATATTGACTTATAATTCCATATTTTTTCTATAATATTGATATAAAATGTTAATGACCGTAATAATCAATGATTTAACCTTTCGTTTTAAAGATCTTTTGTTTACCATATATTTTTAAACATTATTGAGAATAAAATTGGAAAGTGGATGAACCTTTCGTTTTAAAGATCTTTTGTTTACCATATATTTTTAAACATAATTGAGAATAAAGTTGAAAAGAGAATGAGATAGATCATTAACTGGCAGACTAAAGGTGAAAGTATAGTTTTGATTTGATAAGTTGATTTATTAATGAAAATTTAAGGAGTAATTTGAAAGTATTTATTAGAAAGGTGGGATGAAACTCTCAATGGTTTATATTCCATGTCAAAAATGTGACATAAAATCTCTTTACCAAGTAAGGTCGACCATCGATTCCTCTACCCTTTCATATCTTTTGCAATGTCCTTATCATTTTCATAGTAAACACAACACTTTTTTTTTGTGAATATTATTTGTTCGTATTTTAATTAGAATGCGTTTAGCTTGGAAGGTTTCTGAGCTCCACTCCTTCCAAACATACACTTACATCAGTCGTATGATTGCCAAGAGGAGAGAGATTCGGCATGGTTTTGCCGAGTTAACGGGGCAGTGTTCTCCTCCTTACCAAACTTCATGTCACTCTCTAACTCATCCTTAGGAAGTTCAATCTTCTTTCCACTCCGTTTAGCCTAATCCAAGTATTTCATTTTTCATGAATTGTTATTGACAGTAATTTTAAATAATTTAGTAATTATGTTGATTTATAAGATTATCTTTCTTACACGATGTAAACATACTTTAAAGAATTATGTTATAATATATATTTTTGTATTCAATTTGTAATCTTTATAACCATTTCTTTCTTTTATATAGAAAAAAATGGCAATCAATTAAAGATTGTATGGGAACGTTAAATATTGTTTTTCTTATACCAAGAAAATTCAAATTAACATTTCTTTAAAAGGAGTTTCATCTTTCATGTTTCACAGTTAAAATATAGTCAATAAGTAACCAAAACAACATTGTAAAGTTGTAAGGAATGATAGAACGAGCATGCTACGGTTCGGTGTGGTGGCGGAAACCTTACCGCAAACCATAAATACGGTTAATGTATTCTCAAAACCGATTTGTGCGATTATTTTGGAAGCGGTTATGTAGTTATTTTTGTGGTGCGGTTTTTTTTATTTGTATTTGCGATATTAACCGCATCGATTTGGTATGGTTTTTTAGTGCGGTTTTTAACCACAATTAACAATTTATGATTTTGCATGACTCGTTTGAACAATTAAGAGTTTTTTTAAATGAACACAAACACTTTGTGGTAATGATTCTAATCCAAAACAGACCAAAAACTAGTTTTTTTTTCATTGAAGAGTCACCACCTCATGGTAAAATTTACCTCCTTGTGATAAACTGGTAGATTCAAAAAAAAAAAAAAAAAAAAAAAAAAAAAAAAAAAAAAAAACGAATTTTCTTGCAAATTGCATTAAGTATCAAGAAACAAACATTGGCTCTGATACCACTGATTAGTTTTGAGCATTCTAACACTCATATGGTGTACATGCAACCCTAGAAACCTTGGATCTATGTTTTATCTATGATACATGCAAAATTTATTTTTCAAGGTTCTTAACCTATCTAGCATACAAGGGAACTTTTAATCATAAAAGATAGTAACAAACATACCTTGTAGTGATTTGGATTCTTTGAAAACCTTGTGAGCCTAGCACCCCAAGTTAGATGCTTCAAATGTCTCACACAACACCAAATGAACTTAGAATAAACCTTGAGAGAAATGCCATACACTTAGAATCGGCTATGCCCTCTATCTTGCATCTAGTAACCGATTTTGGTGACCTTCATATCCTTTATATAGTGTGTTACAATTAGGGTTACACCATGTAAACCCTAATGTGACATGACTCATCATTTCCATGACCCATGGGTTTGTAACTCTCATGGAGCATCCTATGGACCTTAGCCCTACTTGATAATCCATGGAGCATCTAGTCCACTATACAAGTATGGATGATTTACACAATCAACCTATATATTTTGTTAGTCTCCTTTTGATCACTTAATTAATTCTAGATTAATTCTTGATCAATACTAATTAGATAATATTATTATTAATATATTAGAACTTATATTTATAATATATTAATAAACCATAAGTGCTATTTCTCTCATTTTAGTATCCAAATGCATGATGTCATGCAACCCAAATAGACCATGCTGATCGGGTCAAGTACATCCCGGAATAGTTATGAACTTAGACACCTAATCCAACAATTGTGCCACTAAACCCACTGAAACATATCCTAGGCTCTCCTTGGTTCCCAACCTCACCCAACCCTTAGCTGCTGAAGGACTCCCACCAATGTCAACTAGCTTCCTTATGAATATAGTCACATGCAATAGAGATCATATAATCCTTCGAGTAAAAGACTCAACCCTAGAACTGTTAGACTCAAACAAGAGCTACACAATAGAGTCAGATCCATCACTCTAAGATTATTTAACATGTGCCACATGTGACATAGCATATTCACTTAGCAGTCAATTCATATCACTAAGAGTCCCACAAAGCACAAAGTAAGCAGCATTCAGGCAACAAAAAATCTAACCAACAGACACTTACCAGGTTATTATTTCCACTTATCTGAAAACCATACTAGCATGCGATTAAAAGTTTAAGCAATCAAGCATATAAATTCATATCTCCTATAATGAAATACTGGTTAGATCCTTAGCCCTAATCTAGCATGCAATTCACAAAATCATATTATATTTCATAATAAACATGTAATGGTATTCTGGAAACCACTTACTTCAGCTCGGCCGATTGCACGCATCACACCCTTTTTGTTGATTAAAATCCTTTTTTATAAAACATTTATTTTATGAAAGTTTTCACCAAACCCTCAGTTTGAGTCTAGGCATACCTAAGGGTATGCCCAAATCACTCAACCCATGGCTCTGATACCAAATTGTAACAACTCAGAAATCAAAGGTTAAATTTTCATTTTTACTATATATTCAACATTCATTTATCTTTATTCAAACATTTAATAGTATTCTAGAGCAAAACAATTTTTAGAGTAAAATCCCAAAAATCATGAATTCCGGAAAAACATGGGTGTAAGTGCTACGATCAAGCCATGCCATTCCCTTTCGAACCACAAGTACCTGAAACCATAAACCACAAACTGTAAGCACAAAGCTTAGTGAGTTCCCCAATACCACATACCATACATAACAAACATATTACCAAGCAAATCTTGGTGCTCGCCCACCCCTTCGGTCTGTTTCCACCAAATACTACCGAGAATATGTAGGTGCTCGACCTGGCCCTTCGGTATATTTCAACCAAATAATGTCTAGCATATATGGGTGCTCAACCTGCCCTTTTGGTCTACTTTAACCTGATACCAGGTCTATTTGACTCCTACCACTACCACGTAATATCATACATAATTCATAGAGTCATCAAAAAATACATGCACAATCAATAATTATCACAAAGACAGTCATCATTTTATACCATAAACAATGGTTCGACATTGGTGCCTTAGAACCACGCATTCTACGAAGGAGGACTAACCTCAACAATTGAATGCACAAAAATATTTCTGACTATAGTTCTTCTAGAAACTGCATGCTATCAAACAAACAATATCGAATTAACAATTGAGTTTCAAACCAAATCCATTAATCCATAAATGGTCCAACTAACCAGTCCCACTAATAACCCAAGCACATTGGGCCCACTAAGGCCCAAATCCTCAATCACATGCCCATCAAGGCGAGCCCAATAAATAAATACAAACTTTAATCAAAGTCCTCAACCAAACCAATTAAGCCCAAAAACTCAACCAAAGCCCAAAATCAATGCCCCAAAGTCTAAATAGTCCAAAAAGGGTCCGAACTCAAAATTGCACGTTGGTCGCATACTCTCGGCGTTCACCACGTACGCTCGGCATACGCTAGACGACTGGGATTGGGGGAAAAAATCTTGTATGCAGGGCGTAATACACCTTTCGGCATGTAATGGGGTTCTACAAAAAAATCCACTTTCTGACTTAACCCATTAAGCACTTAGTCCCTAAACATTAGGAAAACATCAAATTAAGTCATTAACTGATAAATTTGGCAACGTTATCAATTTTAATATCTTAATGGGACCAAACTTCCAAATATAACCATTAAGCCCCATATTAAGCACCATAACATATACATGGCTCATTCTTAAACACCAAACAAACATTTTTATGAACTAACAACATCATAAGGGGCAAGATCTATCACTCCAATCTCCTAGAGTGGCTCAAATTCACAAGCACAACTTAATACACCATAAAAGCTCCTAATCTTGCCCTAAACTCAAACTAGCATAAGAAGAAGTCAATATAAGAATTTTTTACCTCTTGAAGCTTCCCAAGAGTGTGAGGGATCTGGATCTACAACCCCAAGGACACACTAAGCTTGATAACCAAGATTCACTTCCTTAAAATTTGTTGGATTAGTGTCTAAGTCTATAACTATAATTTGTATATACTTGACCCGAACCGGCATGGTCCATTTAGGTTGCATGACATCAGAACATTTGGGTAGACCTTTTGTGAGAAGAGGATATATTAATATATTATAAGCTCTAATATATTAATATGAAATTATATTATTTAATTAGTATTGATCAAGAATTAATTTGGAATTCATTTAGTGATCAAAAAAGACTAATTAAATATACGGGAATTGATTGTGTAAATCATTCATTCTTATATATGTAGGCTTATGATCCATGATTCCTTATGTTGGGTTTAACCCATGTGGTGACCCATCGATACTTCATGGAGTTCAAAACCCATAGAGCATAAGGAATGGATAAATTCATGAGTTATATAGTGTAACCCTAATAGCAACACTATATAAATACACATTGGTTGGTGAAATTGGCACTAGTGTATACACAAGAGGGCAAGCCGATTTCTAGAGTCCATGTATCTCTTCTCATGGTTATTTCAAATGTTATTGATGTTGTGTGAACCATTTGAGGTGTCACACTTGGGGCACTAGGCTCTTGAGCTCCATGGAATCAAGCTACATAAAAAAGGTATGTATTATATGTAGTTTTATTCTACTAGTACATATGATTGTATGCTAGTAAGGTTAATACCTTGGAAACTTGAAGTTTACATGTATAATAGAGAAAACATAGATCCAAGGTATTTAGGGTTGCATGTACACCATAGCAATGTTAGAATTCTCAAAATCCTTCAGTGGTATTAAAGCCTAGGCTGGTTTTTAATTATACTTGATGCAAATTGCTCAAAAAGCTGGAAAAAAATCGATTTTCTGGCTGTCTGGGCACTGGACTCGCCAAGTCCATGAAGAAAATCATCCTACCCGTCGAGTAGGTTCATGCACTCGACGATTAGGAGCCTCGGACATCATATTTTAGACTTTTAAGGCTATAATTGGACTAGAATCATTACCCTAAGCTGTTTTTGAACCTATAAACCTGTTTTTGATGTGGTAATGTTCATTTTAATCCAATTCAAAAGATAATTGTCAATATATTCATGTTTTGTATTAGTTTAATGATTAAGCTAATTACATGAAAATTGTTTGATTTGAATTATCTTATTCTAATGAATTTGCTTAGATTAATAGAAAAATTATGTGATAATGTGTTTTCAATCCAAATTGATCTAAAAGCTATTCATAAAATATGTTTTGGTAACTTGTCCACAAGTTATATGAAAATTCACATTTATGATTCTTAAAAACTCATAAGATTTCCATAATTATGACAAATGAAGAGTCTCATTTTTAAATGTTTTAAAATCATCCGTAACTTGTCCTCATGTCATGAACTTGAATAATTTTTCATTAAAACTACTTTAAACACATAAGTTATGGAATTGAAAAGTTTTTGAATAGTTCAAAACATACCCTCAAGTTTTGGAATTTGTAAGGTTTCCCTCATGAATACTTTAATTCCATGTTAAGCCCTTAGAAATTTAAAAGTTTAAATTCAACCCTTATAATTTATAGTATTATAAGTTATATATATATATATATATATATATATATATATATATATATATATATATATATATATATATATATATGTATGTATGTATAAGAACAAAGTCAGTCTTTTCGTTAGTAGGCCTCATTCACGAAGTTGGTCTATAAGGGGGGTATAAGGTTACTTCCTATAAAAGGGCAGTTTAATGAGTGTCCACTCTCACCCATCACTTCCTTAACTGGTAGAGGGTCGTTAGCCAAACGGGTAGGACAATGACTAGAATTCTCCCTTCATTAAAAGTATTAATGATAAATACTAAGTAACGAAACTATTATGAATCTCCAATCTTAGTTACTTAGGAAAATGTGAACTTGGTGCTAACCCATGAAATTACACTTTGCACTTTGCTTAAGTCATTTAGTGGAGTGTGTGTGTTTAACCGACACACTAACTTGATTTAACAAGGTAGGGAAAGGGTAACTTAATGTTTATCATAGTATCGGTGGAGTGTGTGTGGTTAACCGTCACATCGATTGAGAGATAAATATTAAGGGTACCAAGTGTATTTGCATGATTATTCATACCTTGTTTTCTGTTCCTCGGCATCCCAGTCACAAAACTTGAGAGGGCACAATCAAGATTGAAACATGCCATTGAAAAGTTCAATGAATCTAAAAAGATATAGGAGTTTCAAATCCAATTAAAACCTAATAAATAATTTTGTTTTTCATGGTGGAAATTTTTGAATCTTCATTCACCTTCCTTCAAATATTTTATAGCTTGGAATACGGAATCCCTATTCCAAGTTATAAAATATTGTGGTGGGTCCTATCCTTAATATTTCATATTGGGTGTCAAATTATTGACTTTAAATCAACTAACTTGAATATCTCCCATATTAGATGTCCGGTTTAGACATCTATGATCATCCTAAATCCCTTGGAACAAGCTTTACTAATGAAGATGATGTCCCAGAAATCATACTTCACTTCCTCTACCTCCTCCAATTATTCTTCCTATCCCACAAGTTCTTGAATAGTTCATGGTCACCCAAGCCTATTGGCAAGCAAGGTCTATGTATGCTCACATCTTGGAGATCAATTCACATATTGACAAGCCTGGAGAGTTAGGTGTGAAAGTCTTGAGAAATTTGGATGTTCAATCACTTTCTAAGTCACATAGTGAGTTCCTTTGGTACTACTATGAAACAGGCTATGACATGACCCTTAATGATCTTATCTATTTGCTTGGTGCTGCTAAATCAGAAATGATTTAGAGGACTAGTAAAGCAACTTTGATTAGAAGATCAACTTCCCAAACATCAATGGACATTGTCAATGGTAACATTGGAAATTCAGAAATGCTTTCTCTTCCCAATGGAAAGGGATCAGCCATAGTCAACTTGGTTGACCAAATGGTAAATAGAAAGGCTAAGTCTGAGATTGTACCGTTTACCATTCCTAAAGGGTTCATATGGGTCTATTGCCAAAGGAAAGGGCATTAGTTGCGAATCTGCCAAATTTACCTGAAAGATCATAAGGATGGTAAACTCCAAAAGTTTGACTCTACTTCAGGTAAAATCCACTATTTGACTCTATTAAGTTCCTAATTGATGATTCTTAATACAAACTATGACTCGGTTACATTTTGATGTGTGATAAGATCAATCAAAGGGAAGGAAGCCTAAAAGAAGAGTATGCTGAATCTGATCGCGAATATGGATTTTAATCGCATGGTTTGAAGATCGGATTCTTGAGCTACTACTTAGGAGTTATGATAGTTTGCTAGGAAATACGTATTAGCATAGATTTCATTGAAAGTTGCATTGTAAGGAAAAAGTTTTTCTGCATTTATATCTCCTTGCAATGACTTTTATGAAAAATTGATGTTTGTATGTTTCTAGGAATATTGGAAATATGAATTTGATTCTTTCCTTTATGGTAGTGTCTGAATTTACCAAATAAGGAAAGGTTCTCATCACCCAAGTTTTAATTGGACCGAAACTTGGAATCATGCAAGTTATAGTGTGATGAATGAAAATTTTGGAAAATTAAGATTAATTCCTTGTTCACATGTATATGTGAGTCAAGTGAAGGACTAAGGGATCGAGTACACATTTCTGTGCACTTGTCAAAGTCCACCATAAAAGATCGATAAAACTATTCGTCATGATTTACTAAAGTTGAGTAAATATAGTTATACTTACAGGATTAAGTATAATTCTGACACATTGAAAAAGTTTCACTAAATGGTAGAACGAATGAGAAGAATCAAATTAGACAAAAAGATAAAAGTTTCTCAAATCTGAAAAAGCTGGGAGAGTACTTTGGTATCATGTTTTATGATCATCTTAATGTTTATGAGACCATATCAGAATTCATCCTCTAAGGACATCTTCGCGTATTCTTATGGCTAAGAAGAGGAGTCATGAATTGTTGAAATGGTTAAATCAAGAAGACGAGCCATACTTCGTTCCAAAACAAGTCTTAAAGTCATACTCCCAGACTGTAATTAGAGTGACACGTCTATAAGAAGGTTTATAACACTTGTCAAATATAAGAGTAAAATGTTTTTCTACTCGTGTACATTTGAAAGTGGTAAGTTGTGATATTTTGAATAAAACAAAGACCAACTAAGGCTAATTGTGTGAAGTATTTTTCTTGAGAAAGAATCTGCACTATCTCTTGAATATTTGGCAAGAGAGTCTTATATGTCAAGAGGAAAGTAGGGGTCTTAAAGATCTTGGAAAAGGTTCAAGATCTAATCAAGAAAGAAAACTTGTAGTTTATCACTAGCACACAACTAAAGGTTTATAACCTATCATGTTGACATATTCCTATATCTGTGCCCATTCCAGTTAAAGTTGGTTATGCAATGGTAGGCCTTGTGCTGCCAAGTAGCAAGAAGTTAAGATTGCACGAGTTCGGTCCATATGAGTTTGGATTTGTCACTAACCTTGTCTTTTGATTATGGTTTTGACAAATTCACATGGATAGGAACACATACACCATAAAATCTAAGTGTCATAAGGTTTCTCTCCAATTCATGAAAATGATGGTGATGAAATGCTTTCACTAACCATGTCATAAGGTTTCTCTCCGATTCATAAGGTTATGAGTGTTATACACCCACGAAGGGTACGTAATAGTGTTTTATCGAGTCATTACATCACTCACCGTGTTTAGGGTTTAGATTTGCTGAACATTTGAAACTTATGAGTGATACTTTGTATTAAGATAAAGAGTTGTACATTAGTAAAGATAATGTAAGCCCTAACATATAAGCACTAGTTGAGTTGTCCGGTTTGACCAGTTGACTTTGTCTGACTTTGACTTAACCAGAAATTGACGGTTGTCACACCATGATAATTTTATAAGACAAGAAGACGTGGTCTTAGCCACTCATATTGGATATTAAAAAAATAAAAATAAAATTTTAAATTGTAAAATAAAAGGAAAATCCAAACTTTCCTTTTTTTAAAAATTATTTTCATTATTTAATTTATCAAAAAAAATAAAAATAAAAAAGTTAATGTTTTTTTTTAAATTTGAATGAAATGTTGTAATAGAATAGTATAATGTAAATAACCAAATCAAATTTTTAGAATGTTAGAATAGTTAGTATTCTACTAAACTTGATATATATACTAAAATATTATAATATTCAACTTAAATTGTTATATTTGTTAGAATATTTTAATATTCTATTAGATTTTTTTTAAGATTTATAGTTTAATATTGTAGTAGAATATTTTAACATTCTAAAAATCCGATTTGAATATTTATAGTATAATATTCTATTAGAATATTTCATATATATTTTGAAAAAAACGGTAACTTTTTTATTTTATTTAATTTAATTTAATTTTTTTTGGATAAAATAAATGAAAAAAATAATATTTTTAAAAAATT